>NC_031989.1:27779134-27821924 GCF_001879085.1 Nicotiana attenuata
TGAGTCTGCTGACCCCAGTTCTGATTACCTTGCCTCTGACCCCCATAGTTAGCCACATAGTTCATATCTTCAGGGTGCTGGTGATGATGATCATGCTCTGCATTCCATGGATTACCAATTGGCTGGCTAATGCAAGATGTGCACAAGCCTCCGTTGGTAGTGTCTACTATGTGAACCTGTTGTTTCTGCCCTGATTCCTCCACCTTTTTGGTGAGGATGCTCATTTGCGTCAAAAGAGTCGCCATGTTTTCAGCCATTGTATTAGAAGGATCAAGAGGCACTGAGTGCACCACTGGAGTGATAGGTGCATTTCTAAAAGTCCAACCCGAATTCTGCGCCATCTTGTCGAGCAAATTCTGACCTTCTCTCCAAGTCTTGCTCAAGAATGCCCCACCAGCCGAGGCATCAATTATATTCTTCAAGCTGTCTGACAATCCCATGTAAAACAGTTGTCCCAACATCTGCTCTGGAACACCATGGTGGGGACACATAACCAACATTCCTTTAAACCTTCCCCATGTCTCGTGTAGTGTCTCCAATGGTTTCTGTTTGAAGCTCACAATCTCATCAATTTGTTGAGCGGTCTTGTTGGGAGGATGGAACTTGTTGTGAAATTGCTTGACCAACTCATCCCAAATTGCTATAGAGTTTATGGGAAGCGAGTTTAGCCAAACCTGAGCAGCTCCTGTCACCGAGAATGGAAACAATAATAGTCTGATTGCTTCCGGAGTCACGTTCGGTTGCCTTAGAGTTTTGCAAATAGACAGGAAGTTCTTTAAATGTTGCTGAGGGTCTTCTGTTTGTGTCCCAGAAAAAAGTCCCTTGTTCTGCAACAAGTGTAGCATGTTATTTGTGATCTGGAACGATTCAGCTTGTATCGCAGGCACAATAATGGCAGTGGCCAGATTGTCAGCTGTTGGTTGTGCCCAGTCATAAAGTGCACCCTCAGGCACAGGAGGTGCCAATTGCTCATCCCTGACGTTCACGTTGGGGTCGTTTATGTCGCCCATATCAATTTCGAGTTGGTGTATTTGTTGTGATTGTTGAAGTCTTTTGTTTGCACGATTCAATGCCCGGAATGTCTTCTCGGGGTCTGAGAGTCCTTCAAGCAGTTCTCCAGTCCTTGTAGAATTTCTAGGCATGCACCTGTGCACCCAGATCAACAACCGTCAAATTTTCAATGAAAAAGTTGGTAGAGAGAAACTGAATACAACAATAATCTTTGTATTTCTGTCAATGGCAGTTGATAATTCCGTTAACTCCTCGGCAACGACGCCAAAATTTGATCACGCCCAACTATGCCTTCTAAAAAAGAACTCTGCGGACGTTGCAAATATAACCCGAGTATTACGCCCAGGGTCGAATCCACAGAGAGTTAACCTATCAACCGCTATCTTCAAACCCACCAAGTATTCAGCACCAGCTTCTCAAACATTCAAATTCTCAGTTGAGTGTTCTTTAACAACTAGCTTGCAAGTAACTAAATGGCTGTAACTAAATTAATAAGGTTGTAAGCAATTATGGGACAAAGCTAAGGCAATGATTTCCCCTATTGATGGAATCCCTCCTGTTTATGCTCATACAAATTTACCCACTCATCTCTATCAATCTTGAACGCTAATCTTACCGCAAATCTCTCCCGAGTAATCACAGTAATCTACTATTGCACTCTCCCGAGATACACTAGCTTGCTTTATTTAGCACAATTCAGTCTAGATTGCACCCAAGACTTCGTTATTCCTAATCCCGCCTTTAAACCCGCCATTATAGATTCCTCTAATAATCTAGGAGTGGTGTTGTTTAACAATACCCTAAATATGCACTCTTTTCCAAGTTATGCACACTAAATAGGTACAGCTAATTGAGGATCCTGTCAATTAACTACAACGAACACGAAGTTGAACAAATAAAGATTAAACTAGCAATTTGTATTCACATAAACAAGAAGTTCATCACCCAATAGGTTCCATCAAAGCCTTAGACAAGGAATTTAGCTACTCATAGATATGGGAGAATAAACTATGCTTGAATTCATCATAAAAATCAAAAGAAAGGAAGAAAGATGTTTAGAGTACTTGCTCCCAATTGTTTTCCTTGCTAAGAAACCTAAAAAATGAATACATGCCTCTCTTGGGCGAAGTCTAGTGTTTTAAATAGGGTTTAGGTCTAAAAATCCCGTGTTTTACACTTAAGTCCCTGAAGTTTACTGTGCCCACCGCGGTTCTACCGCGGTCGCGGTAGAACCGCGGCCAAACGCCCTCGCGGAATCTTCAACTTTCAGAAACTGCCTTCCACCGCGGTTTCACCGCGGTCGCGGTAGAACCGCGGTGGAACTTGTACCCGGAAATTTTGGCCTGTTTTGAATGGGATACTTGGGAAATTCAACAATTGGCCTTTTTTCATCAATAGTTGACTCCAAAACCGCTCCTTAGCCTTCCTTACACCTATATCACCTGCAAATCATGAAAAGCACTAATAAGAGCATTTTGTTGTCATTTTTCTACATTAAAAGTTTACAAGAAGGTGATTATTTGGTGCGTGATTATAATCAAATTCACCTATTATCAGCCCCCAAAGCCTGTAAAAGATATGGAGGCAGTAACGATTCTAACGAAGTTTGACGCAAATTTTGCAAGGCTGTATACAAATATACAATTTATGATCTTTAATCAGAAATTGGTAATAAGCATCAACCACTATTTGGAGTGCTAAAGTACTACTACAATTTTAAAGATCCAGTAACGAGAACAGTGAATAAAAGGAGATTAACCGATAGAAGAATTTCCCTCATTACATTATTTGGCAAGGAATCTGCTTAAGCAAACAATCATCATTTAGAGATACTGGAAGAACTTGAGGGAAACAAAATACGGCTTCGTATTCTGATTCAACTTTTTATTTACTTATTGTTTCAATTCAAGAAACAATCTTATTTGAAATGCACGAATTACTTACCTGTTCTTCAATTTAATTATAGTTCTAATGGATATCTACTTCCATAGTGATTGTCATCTATCTCCAAATATCTTTGTGGAGTAAAAAATGTCTAACTATTTTTTTATTAGAGTATCTCCTAAAAAAGGTTTATCAGGTTGTAGTGAAAAGAATAAACAAACAAACACAAATGAAGTATATTAGTATTGATTGTTTCGGAAGTTGGTAAAAATAAAAACTTAAGCTCAAGAGAAAGTCGTATCATTGTATACTATATAATGAAATAGTACAATTTAATCAATAACAATAAAAACAACAGCAACAACAATAATAATAATAATAATTATAAGTATTATTATTATTATTATTATTATTATTATTATTATTAGGTAACTGGGATTCAAAGATAGCTTGGCTTTCATTGAAGGTGAATAGTAGGAATCCAAAAGAAGCTATTCTTGGAGTTATATTTGCACTTGTTGTTTACCATCTTTGGATGGAGAGGTATAATAGAATATTCCAACAGAAAAGAAGAGAGAACTTTGATAGAATCAAGCAAATAACTATACAATTGCATATAGTTGGCCAAAGTCACTGTAAATAGAAGCATACTTTGCACAGTTAAATAGTTTTCCTTATGTTGACTGATATTAGTGAACTTGTACCCTAGGGTACAAGTTCAGGATAATTATTATGCTTTTGGTTATTTTTGTTAATCCTATCTCTTGAGTGAAAAGGTGGCGTGCATTGCCCAGTTTGGTTGAATAAACTTTTTTCCCGATTAAAAAAAAAGAAAATAATAATAATAGAGCTTAACGAGGACCATTTTTATTTGTCTGTTGAAAACTAAAAACTCTTATATGAGTAGTTTATAATTTCAATGAGATCCGAGATTCTTTTCCCGTGAAGGTAAATGTTAATCGAGCTGATGGTTACTTATTATTTGGGTTTTTATTTTATTTTTTGTATTGTGAATACTTTTTTGGACAATTTAAGATATTTTCCTGCAAATACTTGGTCTGACCCCTTCTTATAGCACTAATTTTGTTTTATTTTGATTTTTCATTTAGTTAGCATCATAAAAGATATTACTTCAAAAGGTTTAATTTGAATAAAGCAAAGTTATTATAGCAAGGGTTTTTCTCTTGAGGCGCACGTTACGCAAGGAATAGCTAACGTACGCTTTTAGCGATGATCCGACGGAAACGACGCAATGAGTCAGCGGCGGATGCAGACACGATGTCGAACACTGAAAATAGGATGGTTACACCGGAATCAGGGATCCCTCAAACCTTAGAACCAACTCAATTGGTTCACTGGATGCAAGGGATGGGAAGTGCCCCAACAATTCTTCAAGCTCCGGTAAAAGAGGATTTGACGAAAGAACAAGTAATACCAAAACCAGTGGAAATGGAGGCGACTATAGCAGCAAGGAAATTAACATTCTCAGTGGAATTGCATGAAACCAGGGCTACTTTAGCAGATGTGGTACGAGGGAATCGATCTATACAACAAGGATCGAAACTCGAGTATTACCCACCAATTATGAAAAAAGGAGTAAAGATGGTCCGACTCAATCTAATTGAAGTTGAAAAAGAGACCCGGAAGTGGAAATCAAGCTTAATTGGCTATGTGCTAGGTGGGTCACCTTCCTTCAAGGAGATGCTGAAATTCGTCTATGGAGTCTGGCACTTTGTGGATACACCACAGGTATATCTACACGATGATGGTTACTTTATCTTTCGATTTCAAGATGATGAAGAAAAGATTGAAAGCATTAAAGTATGGGCCATATACTTTTAACAATAGACCTGTGATACTGAAGCAATAGGCACCGAATTTTGATCTTAGCAAGGAAACTAACCATATTGTTCCTACATGGGTAACCCTACCTGGGCTGCCAATACAATATTGGACAACTGAGAATCTAGGCAGAATTGTGAGCTATTTGGGTAAACCAATATGTACTGACAAGCTGACAGCACAGGGAGATAGGATCTCATATGCTAGAATTTTGGTAGATATGAATATATCACAGCCACTTCCTGAACACATATTGATTGAAGATGAAAAAGGTGGATGTAAGGAGCAGAGGTTAGAATATGAATGGAAGCCCTCCTATTGTCAGGATTGCTTACAAGTAGGACATAACACTGGGAGTTGCAAGAAGGAGCAGGAGCCCAAAGCTAAACCTGATAAGGAAGGAGGAAAAAATCCAAAAGATAGAAGGCAAAAGCAGAAGAACCAGCAACCAATAGCATAGTGGAAAGTGAAGGCTAGCAATGATCCTAAAAATCCAGTTCAGGAAGGCCAACAGAAGGATTATCAAGCTGAGATGGACATGGATAACAGGGGTGATAGCAGCGAGAAAGGAAGATTAATCAAAGGAAAAATGAAAGAGATACCTCAAGAAAAGGAACCTCGTAAGGGAGCTTTATCTGATGCAGAAGTGGAAAAGCTACTTAGTCAAAACAAGTTCAGCTCTTTGAGAATAGAAGTGAAGGAGGCTACTAGAGAAGTTGAAAGGGACACTAGCATTCCGAATAAACTCCCCCCATGATAATCTGTTCATGGAATATCAGAGGGCTAAATAAGCCCTTTAAGCAGAAGGAATTCAATACCTTCCTGCTCAAGAATAAAGTAACTATAATAGGTTGCCTTGAAACAAAGGTAAAAGACAAAAAGATGGCTAAAGTAAGAAGAAAGTTTGAAGGAGAGTGGACTATATATACAAACTATAATACAGCTCCTAAGGAAAGAATTTGGGTGTTCTAGAAAGATCAGATGGTGGCTGTACAGGTGCTTATGGCCAACCACCAAATGGTCCACTGTTATGTTAAGGATAGAGGATCCAACTTCTCTTGTGAGCTGACTTATGTATATGGGCACAATACCAACTCAGCTAGAAAGGAATTGTGGGATCAATTGAGAAGTCCTAACAATAGAATAACTGAGCCATGGCTGGTGATGGATGATTTTAATACCATGTTGTCAGTCAATGATAGACTAAATGGGAACCCAGTCCACCAAGCAAAAATTCTGGACTTTCAAAACTGTATCACAGATGTGGGATTGGGACAATTGAATAGAAAGGGATGCAATGGTCATGGTGTAATAAAAGAGAAGCATCAAAGAGAATATATAGTAATATTGACTGGGTATTTGGAAACTCTCAACGGTTTATGTTGTATAATGATTTCGAAGCTTTCTATGATGCCCCAGGTGTATCAGACCACTCCCCAATTATCCTAATAACTGATAGAGTCAAGCAGAGACTCCCCAAACCATTCAGGCTGCTAGAGGTAGTAATGCATAATCAAGAGTTCAAGGAGGCAGTACAACAGATATGGAGACAACCCATAGAGGGATATGCCATGTATTCAATATGGAAAAAACTGCAAATGCTGAACAAGAAACAAAGCACCAGAATAGAGAATTCTCCTCATTGAAAAGGAAGCTGAACCTAATGAAAAATGAGTTGTAAAGTGTTCAAGAAGAACTAAGCATAGACTTATTCAACAATCAGTTAATAACCAAGGAGAAGGAGCTATTACTTCAAATAGAGAAATGGGAAGGTATACATGAAGATGTACTAAGACAGAAGTCTCGAGCCACTTGGATCCGAGCTGGAGACTCAAACTCAAAGTTCTTCCATGCCCAAGTGAAAGTCAGACAAGCTAGAAATAGAATTGGCTCTATTTGTAATGAGCAAGGGGTAAGACTGACTGAACCAAAGCTTGTTGAACGAGAGTTTGTAAATTTTTTCAAGGCCTATTGGGAAAGTGTGCGAAAGAACTACCATGCTTGGATGTAAACATTGTAAGACTGGGACCTTGCCGTACCAAAGAGCAACAGCAAGGGATGCTTCAACAGGTCACAAAAGAAGAAGTTGGTCGGATAGTCAAAGAGCTGCCCAATGACAAATCCCCGGGTATTAATGGCTACACAGCTGAATTCTTCAAGCAACATTGGGATATTATTGGAGCTGAAGTTACAGAGGCAATCCTTGAGTTCTTTGCAAATGGGAAGATGCTAAAGAATGTAAACTGCACAACTGTCACGCTGGTGCCTAAAGTAGCAAGCCCTATCCATGTGAAGGAGTACAGACCAATAGCATGCTGTACCACTTTATACAAGGTGATAGCCAAGATCTTAACTGGAAGACTAAAGACAGTGGTAGATCACATAGTAGGACCTGCACAGTCTGCATTCATTGAAGGAAGAAATATATTGGATAATGTCATCCTAACCCATGAATTAGTCAAAGGATACACACAAAAAGGTGTATCACCAAGGTGTCTGATAAAGGTGGATATAAGGAAAGCATATGATTCAGTGGAATGGCCATTCTTGAAGATTGTGCTGCTAGAGTATGGAATCCCTGCCAAGTTTGTGAATCTGATAATGGAATGTGTTACGACTGTAAGCTACTCATTGCTGCTTAATGGAGGAATGACTCCTAAATTTCAAGCAAAGAAAGGATTGAGACAGGGGGACCCTATGTCACCCTATTTGTTTGTGTTAGTCATGGAATATCTCAATCGAAGCTTGAAGACACTTGAACATATACCAGACTTCAACTACCACCCAAAGTGTGCCAAGCTCAAGATATCTCATATATGCTTTGCAGATGATTTGATTATGCGTTGCCGAGCAGACAGACTCTCAATCAGACTGATACTACAGGCATTCAACCATTTTTCTGAGGTAACTGGTCTACAAGAAAACATGGAAAAAAGCTCATTCTATGTGGCTGGAGTGACTGAGGAATTTAAAGCCTCAATTCTTGCAGAGATGCACTTTGCACTAGGAGAGTTCCCTTTCAGATACATAGGGGTACCACTGTCAACAAAAAGCTGTCCACTCATCAATGTATGCCACTGGTGGAGAGAATCATTGCAAGAATCAAGTGTTGGATCACCAAGTTTTTATCATATAGCGGTCGACTACAATTGATAAAAAGTGTACTGTTTGAAATGGAAACGTATTGGGCACAGATTTTCTTACTACCAAAAAAGATATTACACATGGTTACTGCTGTGTGTAGGACATTCTTATGGACGGGGAGTAATGAACCATCAAAAAGGGCTTTGGTATCATGGGAAAGAATGTGTATGCCAGGTTCAACAGGAGGGCTGGGAATTATGGACTTCTACTTATGGAACAAGGCTGCTTTATGCAAGCTTCTATGGGCTATCACTGCCAAGAAGGACATTTTATGGGTAAAATGGATCCATAACTTCTACATAAAGAGAAGGGATGCCAATACAATGCCAACTCCAAAGCAGGCTTGCTGGATTGTTCAAAAGGTATTTGACATAAGAGAATGGATAGGGTCTGTGAATACTTCTGGAGATATCAATACATTCTGCAAACAAGGAAAATTCAGCATAAAAAAAGTGTACACAGCTGCAAGACCACAATTCCAAAAAGTTCCATGGAAGAACCTAGTATTGGGAGCTAATACTATACCAAGACATAGATTCATACTGTGGTTAACCCTCAACCAAAGACTTGCAACAGTTGATAGATTGGCAAAATGGAAGATTGATGTGCCAAAGGAGTGTGTACTGTGTACCAGTAAGAAGGAAGAATCACTTACTCATCTTTTCTTTGAATGTGAATATGCAAAGTCGATATGGGCTATACTGTTGGATTGGCTGGGAGAAAAGCACTCAATTGGAAGCTGGGACAGGGAAATACAATGGCTAACCAAGAGAGTCAACAATGGTAGGCCAAAAGCTCAAATCATGATGTTCTTATTTGCAGCAACAGTATACTTCACCTGGATGGAAAGGAACATGAGAAGATTTCAAAAGAAACATGTCAACTATGCAAGGAGAGTTCGAGAGATTGTTCTACAGGTGCATATAAAGGGCCAACAACAGAGTAAATGGAAGAGCTTATTAGAACAATTAGATAGATTTCCTATATGAGACAATGTATAGTATACTAGCTTGCTAGAAAGAGAAACAGATAGTTGAAATACTGTAATAGGATTTTCTGATAGGGCCTAGCTCTAGAGTCCCATGAGCTAGCGGTTGTACATATTTCATTGGTTAAATAAAATTTTCGTTTGACCAAAAAAAAAAAATTATATTTGACCTCTAATAATTTGTAGATATGGGTCCTCACTCTACATTGCTAATTTTCTTTACATTGTATATTTTTTTAATTACCTTTTTGCTCTCAATAAATAAATGAAAAAGAAAAAATTACACGCAAAATTAATTTATAAATGCTCCAATGAACAATTTCAATATTTTGCCAGACAAATTTGTGGGCATACATAATAATGTAAATTTAGTCAAAAAAATATAGTAGTTAGTTAATTTTAAAGTCATAAGTATTAAAAGAATTAACATAGAAGGCACTATAGTACCTTATGTTACATTGACATGAAAACACATTTTGATAGTGTGTTTGATGGTTCCTCATGCCAATCAAATTCTTAGAGAAATATTTTCAGTATAAAATTTTTTTTAATAACTAACTGAATATAACGTGCAACGCACGTTTCGGGAGACTAGTATATTAGAAAATTGTAAATTGGTTAATTTGAAATCTTTTTCGTTGTTGATGACTAGGCTAAGAACTTTTTACGGGAAAAAAGGAACCAAAATAGGATGAGAACGTAATATCGCAAACTATAAAGGAAGTTAGTACTACACAGGAAAAAGGGAGGTCTTTGAAGTTTTTTTTCTAATAATCAAATATACATTATACTTAAAATAATTAGGCAAACTTTTATTTACGCACAACGCATTCAATTTTATATTCTCTAATAAAATAGTATATTATGTATAGTTATGAAGGTCAGAAGGGAGGAAAGATAATTTCTCTTCTAGTAGTAGGATAATCTAGTCTCTATGCTTTGATTAACCATCTATCGTACAATCATTTAAGGAGACCCGTAGTTATCATTCCAAACTTGGGAGGTACAAAATAAATTTTGCACGTCAACTTATCTCAAAGACAATCATATATAAGTCCATTGTAAATGAAAGTAGATGCTTGAAAATAAGACAAACAACCTACATGGATAGCTTAAAAAATATTTACTGATGGATAGTTTAAATGCAATTACTTATTTGTACATGGTGTTTGTACCAATTCAAACAATTTAATTGTAAGAGTTACAAATTAAAAACTCATAACTAAACCATAATTAAGAAATTAAAATTTATTTGAATGACATATATTTTGCTTTCATTTCTTTAGCACAAACATTGAGTGTATAATTGTTTTAGAAAAAAAATTACATTTAAAGTAAATTATAGGCATAAAAACAATGGAATACTAAATATATTTTTGCGAGTCATTTTGTATAAATTTGTGCGTTATGACAAAAATAAAATAAAAGCTAGGAGTAGTAAATCAGGGGAAGAGCAAAGCAGCTCCTACAATTATAGTTTTGTTTTTATTTTTAGAGCCTGTTAGGTCAAACTGCCAAAAATTACTTATTGTTATGAAACAATAAAAGAAGAAGAATAGTATTGCAGAGAAAAGTAGAGAGAGAGAATTCTTATTGAATTTGGGATGAATTACAATGGAATAGAACCCTCTATTTATAGGGAGAGGGTGACTTAGCCACCAAGTAATAAACCCTAGAATCTCCCTAAATATAGACATTCACCATAAATAAAATTCTATTTATATCACTCCCCCTTGAATGTCTATTCAACAGATAATGTGCCTCGTTAAAACCTTCACTAAAATGAAACCCAGTGGGAAAAAAATTATAGAGAAGGAAAAAGAGTACACATATCTAATGATACGCCTTTTGGTTGCCTCGTTAAAAACCTTGCAAGGAAAACCCAGTGGGACAAAACCTTGTAAGGGAAAAAGAGTGCAACGCGCATTAACTCCCCCTCATGAGAGCATCAATTCACATCCTTAAGCATTTGCATTCCAATCATGTGCACCATCTTCAAAAGATCGTTGGTAGATATTTGATAAACAAATCAACCATATTAACTTGAATGAATATATTGCACCTTGAAATCATCATTCTTGATAGATATATAATGTCTTCATATAATATCGTGGAATGACTTTTCAATATCTCCATAGAGGTATTCTCGCTATCACATTATCATGCTTATAGTTATAGCAAGATACATATGTGCACAAATTGCACTGAGGATGTGGTACTTCAAGATCAAGAATTGTATATGCTTCAAGCAATTTAAATCCTTCATGGATTGTCATATAAGTTAAGTCGTATAAGTCATATAATAGACTTTTGATGCATACCAAGTTTTCATGTCATGCTAGACATATAAGATATCGAAAACTGATTGCACATACCATTGACTTATACTTTCAAGTGTTTGAACTACATGTTCAAAACTACATATCTTTCATATGAAACCAATTCTATTCGAATTGTTTCTTCAGACTTAAGATCCTCATATATATATATATATTTAGCGCTATCATAGATGTCGTCGACAAATATTTTATATCGGTTTCAATATTTTTCATAAAGACATAACATAGAGATCTCTTCATTCATTTCAGGTACCTAAACCTCTCCTGAGATTTAATAAAGTATTATGTCATGTAATCTTGTAGATCACTTGCCTCCTTTATTATGATCATTTTGATCATTTGCTCATCTTCTTTATCAAGAAGTTTATTTGAAACCGATTTGTCTATATGCTTTAAGCGTACCATAGACTTTGTCCTTCTAGGACTTAATATGAGCATTTGCAATAAGAATATAGTTACTTTCTTTGGGTCAGCAAATGCGTCTGGCATGCTTTGCAATATATTGCAGATGAATTATCCTTTATGAACTTCAAGTTCATATTATCTTATTCGAGGATCTATATGAACAAATGATAATTCATTCCACGTAACTTTTTCTCAACTGTTTATCATGTCTCCCCCTCATGTTAGAAAAACTAACTTGTTTTCTCAACTTTGAGAACCCATCTTTGTGCGTTATGGTGTTAATCAAAATATACACCGCACATCAATAATAATAAGATGGAATTATTTGGTTCCTGACCCTGAACCACTTGTGAGGGGAGAATGTAATATACTTTCGTATATAACCTATATCAAACTGATATAGATAACTTTGTTCTCATAAGCAATTGTTTAGCTATTAAGTAGAGGCACTTAATAAATCATTTTGCTAAACCAACTGTGATGTAAACCAACTTATCAAGATGAACTTCTTGAATAAAAAATCTGGAAATTATGCTCGAAATTAAATTATTGAGCAAGCTACCTCGCAAACACCAAGTTGCGGGTTAATAATAATCGCACATGTAACCATCTCATAGATGCATCTTATGGGGTATACATGGCAGGTGAATGGGCCCATATTCACCTTTGATATTTCCAGCATTCATGGGATTCAATCCCAATTTTAATTGGTCTATTAATTAATGAGAACAAGCAATGTAAGAGAATTCGTAAAGAACTTTCTAGTTCTTTAATATTTACCCATGTGAATTCTCTTTTATTTTTGCACATTACACTTGAATTAACATGGCTAAACCAATTACGCCAACTGGATAAATTATCAATATTGATAAACTTCAGGTTTACACCATGATGTGTGCAATTATGAATAAACTCCAAGTTTATTATGATATGGGTTTTTATATCAATAAATATCCACTTCATTGTGGTATTCTTTTGTTTATGCAGTACAAATTGGAGAATAAAGCGGATAGCTTTTCACATACATATTACCCCGCTACAAGTTGTAGTAATAGAAGATATTAAATCTTTCCTTTATTTATAGTCTCAATATAATCAACCGCTTTCGCGTATACTTTGGAAACTGAATAAGTTTCTTTGAGACTTACTACAACACAATACCTTATTGGTAATCAATTGTGTTTCTCCAAAATAGTAATAATTGGCTCTTCCAGAGCTCTCAATTAATTTGGTACTACCACATATTCATCAACATCCATATGGTGAATATCTCTTTTAAAGAGAAAGTTATACCATTATGGTTATGGTCAAAATTACATGCAAGATCTGTTTCTTGCATTATTGTTGTCTTTTAATAATCACAATGCCAAAATATTTTGGCATACAATAAGTACGTGACCAATGACCATTCATGCCATAATAATGACATTATTTTCTTATATCATCTCAAACCTCCTTCTAGAGGTGAGTGTAGTATATTCACTACCACTAGCACGTTCATATTCTTCCAAGAATGAATATATATTCATAAATAAGATGTTGTCACATTCACATCATGAATGGACCATAATCATCTATATGTGCTTTATAAAATCTCATGACAAATCGATGACAAATATTTTTCACAGAGTGAAAGATTATTTTGAGAATCCTTATTGTTCTCACTACCACAAATGATGACGATTATAATTTCGTCTATTGCCACGTCCATATCTATTGATACATTCATAGTAATAATTTTGTCTTCTTTCAGACTTATCACATACTGCTATCACATTCTCTTAAGGGAATGAGAATGGAGCAAATTCAATGGGACGGGTTTTTAATTCTTTGCCCACAATCATACATGAATTTGACCATGGCGAGGCATAGAAATTTTACCACTTCAGGTGGTTATAATTTCTTACAAACTCCATTAGAGTTATAATCAAACTTTGTTGTCTTTGCTTGTATTTAAAATCAAAGTATAGAATAAAAGAGAAAAATACGGTAAAATACTTACCTTAAATCCAGAATTTAATCATAAAGGAAGTTCATGGAATAATTGACAATCATTATGCTCAATCCCAAAGCTTCTACTCAATTGGTTAGAGTCTCGTGCTGATAACGTGTTATGAAACAATAAAAGAAGAAGAATAGTATTGCAGAGAAAAGTAGAGAGAGAGAATTCTTATTGAATTTGGGATGAATTACAATGGAATAGAACCCTCTATTTATAGGGAGAGGGTGACTTAGCCACCAAGTAATAAACCCTAGAATCTCCCTAAATATAGACATTCACCATAAATAAAATTCTATTTATAACACTTATTTTGAAAAATACTTTTGTTCAGAAGTACTTTTCAAAAAAGTACTTTTAGAGATTAGCAGTTTGTGTTTGGCCAATTCGTATAAGAAGTACTTTTTACGATATTTGATAAGCAAATTGAGTTTGGCCAATCTTTCCAAAAGGTACTTTTGAGTGCCAAATTACAGTAAAGGACAATAAAGGTTTAGTTAAAAATTAGCATTATTTAAAAATAATTAAATATTTATTAAAAATGAATTTAATTAAAGTATAAAACTTAAATAATATATATTAAAGGTACTAATCAATATAAGTGATAATTATATAAAAGCAATAATATTGGTGGGAACATATGTGCTTACAAGATACATGTATGAAAACACTATCAATTTGTGAGAAAATAACAACTTAGGTAATAACCAAGTAGGAAATGCCCACTCGGGCTATCTAAACAATACTACCTCTACCTCTACTATTTTGTGATATATTTATATAAGATATCCCTGTTTTGTCAAAAAAAACAACAACTTAGGTAGTATTGCTTTATGTCAACTATAGTATATGTATGCACGCTAAAACAATATATATATATATATATATATATATATATATATATATATATAGATAAAACTATAAATTGAAGATCATATAATATTGGTATACTACAAAAGAAAAAGAAATCACACCTTATGAAGAAAATGCATGAATTTAGTGACTAACCTTGTTATTTCAAAGAGTAATGTGAGACGAAGAAAAGAAGAAATTGCGGAAGAGAAAAGAAGAGATCTATTTATAGTAGAGAGATTATTTTAAATAGGAATAAGAGAAGCACGATACTTGCGCTATCGGTCATTGAGGAATACTTAGGCTTGGAGGGTGTCCCTCTTTAATATGATTCCAGATAGTCCGGGCAAAACAGAAAATATTGAGAATGACCCCAAATTATCTAGTGGACTATTGAACCGCTCCAAGTCCAAGAACGTCCAAGGGATGCACGCTAAGGAGTTGCATGATCTTCAACAATTGGCTAGAAGATGTTTGAAGAGTTACTTGGAGGATTCATGCAAAGAATACCATGTTTGGAGTCTTGAGAATTGAAGAATCAAGATCCTAAGTCAAACCGTGTGACACGGTTCACCAACCCTTGGCTACGGTTCAAGAGGAGCCTGAAGAGCTGAAGAAAATAAGCTTCTGTCACCGTTCAGACGTGTGTTACAGTTGGGGTTACGGTTGGGGCTAACGAGATTTTTCTAGGAAATTAACTTTGAAACTTTTTCTATTTTATCCATTGGGTATTTATAACAACCTAGGGTTATTTTATTAGCACTTAGCATATTTTGACATAAGAAAACTCTTGAGAGATATTTGGAACATCTTGATTCGAGTTCGACTTTGGATTACATGTTTTCAAGACTTGGGTTCTTGAAGGTAATCTTCATCACCTTTCTTTATATCTAGGGTTTCTAATTTGTTGTTCTTGGGGGCGATCGAATAGTATTTCGATTGTTGCTTGAGATGTTCACTTGGAGTTCTAGATTCTCTTCTATATCTTATTATTTGGACTAATTTTGATTATCTTAATCAAACCTATCATTATTTTTTATGTGGGGAGCCTTGGCATAACTAGTAAAGTTGATGCCATGTGACCAGGAGGTCACGGGTTCGAGCCGTGGAAACAGCCTCTTGCAGGAATACGGGGTAAGGCTGCGTACAATAGACACTTATGGTCCGGCCCTTCCCCGGAACCCGCGCATAGCGGGAGCTTAGGGCATCGGACTGCCCTATTTTTTTTATTGTTATTTTCATATTTCACTATTTTGTTTATCTCGGATTGTATAAGTTGGTATTAGAGCAAATGCTCGGGGTATTGTTCTAACAAACTCACATATATTTCCCAGTCTTGGAATCAGCACCCGAATTAGTAAAAAAAACAAAAAAAATAAATATAGTTCTTGTTTTCGACTAAACCCTAGTTGAGTTGATCAACAAAAAAAATCTTGAGTTCAAAAAATAATAAATTAGAAAAGCAATTATTGAAGTGTTATTGTTGATTGCTGGGGGAAGATTACTATTGGGTTAGAAAGATTCACTGAGGATTCTTGTTAAGGACGAACTAGTGCTAGTTCGCATTGAATCGTTCATAATATTTGAAACTAACTATTTCTTTCGTGCCAATTCGTGCATGCTTTTCTCGTTATTTTCGTAGAGATTTTTTGGTTCCCGTCCTTAATTTTTAAAAGTCTATTCTTGATTACATAAACTCCACTCTTAAATTACTTTAAAAAATAATCATTCTTATATAGGTGATTTGTGAGTTGAGCTCGAACTTTGAGGATTTCCAAGGAGTGAAGCAGAGATTATATCATAAATGTGAGATAAGATAGAAGAGGTTGAGTGGGCTTGTTTGAATCAAACTACAAAAGGTGTGATATTATGTGATCCTCTTATTACTAATCAATTATTTTTCCTGTAAGCATGTCTTCTGTAGATTCAAGCGATTAGGGTGAAAGAATGGTTGAATATAGTGATGACGAATGTTGGGATTCTTATGATGAAAGATGATGGAGGAAGCAGTTCATGTAATTCTTGTGGGAATTATGATGGGTGTATTCCTTGTCATGATTCAGGTTGAAGACTCAAGTGATGACGAAACATGGTATGTTCCTTATCATAATTCATATGGTTATGATTCGTACGAGTATGTTATTAACAAGTATGATAACCATCATGCTAGTCATGGAAGATATAGAGTTGAATCAAGGAACATGAAAGAAAAACATGGAAAAATAAGTTAAAAGGGTAGTGACGTAAGTTTGATCCTTGGAAATTATACGATATTGATACCATTATTTGAAGGAATTCATGCTCCGAATGCCTACCTTAATTGGGAGAGCAAGGTGGAGTATGTCTTTACATCTTATCCATGTCCAGAAAGTAAAAAGTTGGAGCTGGTTACTAAAGCACTTCATGGAATGCTTCTTTGTGGTGGTACAACCATAAAACTACCTTTAAAGGCACTTCTTATCCATCCATTGATACTTGGGATACAATGAAGTTTCATTTGAGAAGCAAGTTTGCACCTTTGAGTTTAAGAGATACGGGGCATAAGAAGAATGAGGCTTACTAGAGGAGAAAATCTATTTCTTTTGATTAGCCAAGAACATCAAAGCATGGAAGCCTTCCAAAAGGAGAGCTTCACACGAAAGATTCTTCTTCATGTTTAACTCCATCTGCAACAAACAAAAGTGAGCAAGCAAGACAAAAGAAATAGAGAAGTAAGGGAGTGACAATTCATAATTTAATAGAGGTAAAAGGAGAGGTTGAGAGGAGTAATGTGAGAGAGATGTCAAAAGAGAAAAATTCGAGTGAAAGCAGAGAAGAGAGTGATGCAAAAGAAAGTATGAGTGAGAATACTTTTTATCTTCATTCTGACTTGTTAACACCTTACTTATCTAGTGTGTATTTCTCTAATGTACATGCCTTCAAAGATACCTTTCATAATTTGGAGAAAACCATGCAAGATGCCACTATTTTAAGTGGTCAGGGAAAGCCAGAGGATACAACATTAAAGCATAATGATCCATTCTTAAGCGTAAGAAACAAAGGTAAAGAAGAACTTCTGGGAATAACTCAAGGTATAATGACTAATCATAACTCCTTTTCTTTGAGAGAATCTGATTCTCGTATAAGTGCTCGTGTTAGCTGTGATTCTTGTGAGCCTAGTGAATCTTTTGTTGCAAATCATGAAGTTTATTGTGATGATTCACTACTTGAGCTCAATAGTCGGGATACCAATCACCCATATGAGTCTGAACTCGATGGTCTTATGTGGGGTGACCTTGTGAATAATCTATTTGAAAAAGGAGGGGAAGTTGAATGTGCACCTTATTCTGAGGGGATTGATATTTTAAGTGGATACATCCCTCAAAGTACTAATGGCCATGACCTTGTTGATTATTTATTTTAACTTCATGGTAACAATTGTGTTGTTGAAAGAACTTCCTTAAGAGTGAGTTTAAACTTGTTGATTCTTCTTCTCATGAGAATAATATGCTGCAATGTGATGAGAGCATGGCACAAGAAAAGCTGAATGAGAAAAGCAAAGAGCTTGAGGGAGCATGAATTTTCTTTCATGTATTAATCCATTAACTATTTATTGTTTTAGTATTATTTCTTCCTTTATACAGGAATTTGAAAAGGATTATGAGGAAAAGGACAATGGTGAGAATGTGAGTGGTCAAGTTAAGGCGTATTATTCTAAGCCCTTATGGGATGAGGAAATAAAAAAACATGTTACCAATAAGAAAATGAGGCCCATGGAGATTTTGGTTACTTAGATACCGCGGGGATTGAGTTGAAAGAAGAATACAGTGGCTCAAGTTTAGAGGAGAATGTCAAGATTGAAAACTGCAAAGTTGAAAGGGGAAGTAAACCATTTGACATTGCATCTAGTGTTTATATCTTTGCCTGTTTTAGTTTCTAATTTTGATGAGTTATTCTCTTTAGTTTACGCCAAGAGATCTATGTTGAAACTAGAGTTAGATCCTTTTGAGGATTTGCATGATATTTATTTAGGACCTACAAATTCTATCATTGGGAAGAAGAATTTGTGTAATTATTTCTTTAATGCATTAGCTTCATCTAGTATATATCACATTTATAATGCATCTAAGAGAGATTTTAATCCTATGTATCTGGGTTGGCAAAAGTTTTATGGGGATGATGGTGTCTATATGCTTTATATGGGAGTATTTATACTTTGTAGGTGTAATTAGGTCAAGTGGATGCATGGACACTATCTTATATTGCTTTTACCAAATAAGTGTTGTTTCTCATGTAAGTTCTACATCTTATTGTGATTCTTCTGTGTTGTAGGCCAAGATTCGAGGACGAATCTTTTTTTTAAGAGGGGGGAGATGATATGATCCTGGATAGTCCAGGCAAAATGGAGAATATTGAGAATGACCCCAAATTATCTAGTGTACCGTTGACCCGCTCCAAGTCCAACAACGTCAAAGGATGCACGCTAAGGAGCTGCATGATCTTCAATAATTGACTAGAAGATGTTTGAACAGGTACTTGGAGATTCATGCAAAGAATACCATGTTTGGAGTCTTGAGAATTGAAGAATCATGACCCCAAGTCAAATCGTGTGACACGATTTCACCAACCGTTGGCTACGGTTCAAGAGGGGCCTGAAGAGCTGAAGAAAATAAGCTTCTGGAATTCGTCACGGTTCAGTTGTGTGTTAGGGTTGGGGCTGGCAAGATACTTTTAGGAAATTAACTTTGAAACTTTTTCTATCTTATCCATTGGGTATTTATAACAACCTAGGGTTATATCATTAGCACTTAGCATATTTTGACATAAGAAAACTCTTGAGAGAGATTTGAAACCTCTTGGTTTGAGTTCGACTTTGGATTACCTGTTTTCAAGACTTGGGTTCTTGAGGGTAATCTTCTTCTCATTTTTTTATATATAGGGTTTCTAATTTGTCATTCTTGGGAGGTGATCGAATAGTATTTCGATTGTTGCTTGAGACGTTCACTTAGGGTTCTAGAGGTTCTTCTTATCTCATTATTCAGACTACTTTTGATTATCTTAATCAAACCTATCATTATTATTTTGCTTTGATTATTGTCATTTTCATATTCTACTATTTTGTTTATCTCGAATCGTATTACCCTTTGTCGCATAAAAGAAATAAGAATTTGATCACGTCGCGTTTTACTGGGAAGGATCGAACGTGGGAACGAATCTACATGCCTATCACCGTCTTTTGGCCAGATCTTCCAATCTTTTTACAGTTGCAGTTCACCGTGCCCGTTCCTTTAAAGAGATAAAAATAAAAAATAAAAGAGAAGAAAGGGATGATAGAGATAACAAAGTAAAATTAAGAATTAATAAGGGATAATTTTAAAATATACTTTTATGGTAAAGATAATTTTGTCTGGAAAAAATTAATTTTCTGCTTCTTGGAAGAAGCTAAAATTTGTAGCTTCTTCCCAAAATCAAAAAATTACTTCTACTGCTTCTTAAAAGCACTTACTCCGGTCCACAATAAGTGACCAATTTGCTTTGGGCACGCCCATTAAGAAAATACTAAATTCTATACAAAAATACCTAGTATGACTAAACTACCCTTAATTAGTATTGCAACATAATTATAGTAGCACTTAATTTTCTTCTAAAACCACTACATTATTCAAAATAAAATTTGAAAGTTTTGCTAAAATTTCAAGAACGTCTCTGAGAAACCAAATTGGAGCCAATTTTTTCAATTTTTGCCACCAAAACTATCTTATAAAAGGAAGCTCAATTTCCAGGTTATTGTTAAACATGGCTAAAATGGAAAAGCACCAAATCTTTAACTTTTCTGGAGTCACCAACCTTCAGAATTTCCTTGCTTATTGAGTAATCAACCTTCTTAATTTCATTGTTCATTGAGTCATCAACTTTGATTTCCTTCAAGTCTTGAATTATTTCAAGTTGTTCCTCAACTTTGATATCTATGGAGATTGAATGACTTCTGATACAGATTGGAATTAAGAAGAAGAAGAAGCTACTGCTAAGAAAAGAAAATAGGCAAAAGATAGGATAATTCTCATTGAATCTGAAGATTGTAAAATACAGAGATGTATATACCAACTCACTCACTACAGACAACGAGGATAACTAACTCTGTGGGTCTCATATGACCTAAACATAATATAAATAACTCTTGTGGACTAAATTGTAATATACTGGACTAAATTGTAATATACTAACTTAACTCTATTAACTAATTTAAAAGCCATAATATACTATTCACTCTGCCTCATGTTGTAATGACCCGACTTGTCGTTTTGAGCAATTTCGTCAAGTTCGACAGTTTGAGGTCACGAGCAGATCCATATTATGTGTATCAACTTGCGTGCACGGTCGGTTTCTATTTTCGAATGAATCGGGGTCGAATTGGAAGAAGAAATCTAGTTTTGAAAACTTAAACGGTAAGAATTTGATCGGAATTGGACTTTTGAGTAGACGACTCCAGAATGAGGTTTGGATGATGTCAGCAGCTTCTTATGGATATTTTTGACTTAGGCGTGCGTTCGGATTTGGATTTGGAGGCTCGTAGGGTAATTTAAGGCGTTTTGCCGAAAGGTGGAAAAGTGGAAGTTTGAAAAATGGAGAAGTTTGACTCATAGTTGACTTTTGTCATATTGAGTTCGGAATGAGATTCTGAGAGTTGGAATAGCTCCATTTTGTCATTTTGGACTTGTCTACAAAGTTTGGCGCCATTCGGAGTTGATTTGACAGGGTTCGGATGCTCGGTTGTGATTCTAGAAGTTCTTGAAGTTTAAGTTTGATTTTCATGCGTTTTGACATCCGATTCGTAGTTTTAGACGTTATTTTGATGATTTGAGCGCACGAGCGAGTTAGTGTTGTGTTTTTAGACTTGTGTGCATATTTGATTTCGAGCCCCGATGGCTCAGGTGAGTTTCGGATTGGTTCGGAATAATTTTTTTTATAGTTTTAGATTGCTGGTTTTCTGGTGTCTGCTGCTCTCTTTCGCGATCGCGTAGCTCCAGTCGCGATCGCGTAGAGTTTTGTTGGTCTGCCCCTATTTCCTTCATCGCATTTGTATAGTACCTCTCGCGATCGCGAAGGTCTGCTTTCTTCTTCTTCGCGTTCGCATCTGTTCCCTCGCGTTCGCGTAGTAGAAATTAGGAGCTGGGGCGGTTTGCTATTTCCTCTTCGCGTTCGCATCAATTGCCCCGCGTTCGCGTAAGCTCCTGCCCATTGTTCATCGCGTTTGCGTCCCTTTTCTCGCGATCGCGAAGGGTATTTCTTGACATCTTTAATTCTCTTCTCCGCGATTGCAATGCAAAAACCCTGGGCAGACAGAATATATCCCAAAATTGAGGGTTACACCATTTTCATCATAACTTGACTTGTGGAGCTCAGTTTTGAGCAATTCTTTGAGGGGTTTTCACACAAATCGATTGGGTAAGTGTTCTTCACCTAGAATCTAACATATTCCATGATTTTGTCTTCATTTTCATCATTTAAATTGTGTGTTGAGTTGAGGAAAATGTTGGTTTTGAAAGAAAGTTTCTAAAATGAAAAATCGTGATTTGAGGGACCAAATGGTATCGGAATTTGATAAATTTTGTATGGTTGAACTCGTATCGGAATGATCATTGTATTTTTGTAAAATTTGTCGGGTGCCAAGGTGCGGCCCCGGGGGGTCGACTTTTGGACTGATTTTTGGATTTTATTAAAGTTTGAGACTTTATGATCCAAAATAGTTTCTTATGTGTTTTGCTTGTGCTTTGAAGTCAATTTGGTTAGATTTGAGCCGTCCGGAGGTTTTTTCACCCGAGAAGTGCATTTTAGAGTATCGGTTTGTCGTCTTTGAGGTAAGTATCTTGCCTAACCTTATGTGGGGGACTTCCCTTTAGGATTGAGTCTTCTGTGCTAATTATAGTCCGTACACGCGAGGTGACGAGTGTGTGCTCAGACTTATTTGTGGGAAATTTGCCTTTAGGGTTCTTAGGTCCTTATATTCATTAAGTGAGAAGTTTTCCGATATGATTGAGTTTCCTAATCGTTTGTTTTACCTCTATATGCTCCAAATGATGTAGTTAGCTTTCCTCTTATCCTTACTTGTTACTTGACTCTTGTTTGCCTTAATTTAAGTGATTGCCTCCCTTATTTTTTTGATACTTCTTGATTGTGAGTTCCTCTATGACTGCGTGCAAATATGTTACATGTCCAATTGTTGTGGTTACTGGTGTAGTTATCACGTGTTTATTATGTCTTGTTGTTTTGTTAAGGTTAATGTGCTTCTTGGTTTTTCCATGATCCTTATTATGTACTATACATGCTTAAATTGACGATTCTTCATGTTGAACAAGACTTATGATATTCTCTTGGTAATTGACCATTGTTGAGTATTGACTCAAGTTGAGATCTATATTGCGAAGCTAATTGTTGAAACAAGATTGGTTATTGTTGATTCCCCTGCCGGGATGTTATTATTTCTATTGTTGATTCCCTTGCTGAGATGTTATTATTTCTATTGTTGATTCCCTTGCCGGGATGTTATTGTTTCTATTGTTGATTCCCTTGCCGGGATGTTATTGTTTCTATTATTGATTCCTTTGCCGGATTGTTGTTGTCTCTATTGTCGATTCCCTTGCCGGGATGTTATGATTTCTATTGTTTGGGTGAGGAAGAGTGTAAAGCACAAAGGGTGATGTTGTGCATGATATTGTGAGTGAGTGTTAATGCACCAAAGGTGGTGTCGTGCTGATATTGTGAGTGTTAATGTATGAAGGGTGATGCCGTGCCATATTCTGTGAGTGTAAAAGCACGAAGGGTGATGTCGTGCCACATTATTGAGAATAAAAGCACGAAGGGTGATGCCGTGCCACATAGAGTAAAAGCATGAAGGGTGATGTCGTGCCATGATTATGAGAGAGTAAAAGCACGAAGGGTGATGTCATGCTGTTTCCTTTGATTTCTATGGTGAGGACGAGAGTAAAAGCACGAAGGGAGATGTCGTGCGCTTGTTACCGTTTCTACTAATTTTGTTGGTTCCAAAGATGATAATTACCTTGCTTGTCTACTTATTTACTATCAGTATTTGATGTTCCCCTCAATATCTTTCTCCCGTTCTATTGAGTTATTAGTAATATCGTGATTTTAAATAAAGGAATTTATACTACGTTGCTTTGCATGATCTTCTTCTTAATTTGAACTCACCGTAATTATATATATTCCAATACTTCGAAATTTCAATAATTGTTACATTTATTATTCAATTAGTTTCTCAATTAAATCTCCTTAAACCGTCTGAGATGTATTTACTTAAAAAGGAATTTCTACTAAGTTGTAATTTATTAAATCTCTTGTTAAAGGTAATAATTCATTCGATATCATATTTTAATTAAAAAGGGAACTTTCTTCAATCAAATAATTTTTGAAAATAACTTCATGTATCATGCTAATTTCCTAATTGGGTTAGAAGCTGTACTTTACTTATTGCTATGTAAATGAGAATGTTGTAGTGCAAAGTGAGATAGAAACACGTGGGCACAAGGTGCCGGGTGTGCTAAAGGTTTGAAGGTGAGGTTATGATATGAGACTTCGAGTTCTGTGATGGCTGAAATGGCGCATTAGAAATGATGTGATTAATTGAGTTGACATTGTTTTCCTTATTTGAGTACATTTTACTTGTCTGCGTCCCAGCTATGTTAGTGTTGAGTTACTTGATTATTTTTTGTTTTCGTCTGTGTTTTCCCTTTACTGTTTCTGCTGATTATAGTTTGTTTTTCTCCCTGTTGTGGATATTACTTTGTTATCTTTATGTTGATAATCTATTATCCTATCCTGTTCAATTTATTTGACCAGTCGGTGTCTTGATTGTTCCTCGTCACTACTCCACCGAGGTTAGTCTTAATACTTATTGGGCACCGCCATGGTGTGCTCGTACTGCACTTCTGTACATTTTTGTGTATAGATCCAGGTATTTGATCGGTAGTAGTTGTGCGGGTCGATGCAGTGGAGACTCAAGGTAAAGCTGCTGCTGCGTTCGCGGCCTCGGAGTCACCTTCATTTGTACTTATTTTCCATTTGTTCCTTTGCTTTGGAACAGTGATGTATTTATTTTGTAACCACTCTTAGAAAAGCTTATGACTTGTACCACCGGTTTTGGGGAATTGTAAATTTTCAGAGTTATCTAACTTAAAGTTAGTAAATGTCATGGTATTTCAGTTAATGTTAGGCTTACCTAGTTTAGAGACTAGGTGCCATTACGACTCCTTCGGAGGTATTTTGGGTCGTGACAAGTTGGTATCAGAGCTCTAGGTTCATAGGTGCTACGAGTCATAAGCAGGTTTAGTAGAGTCTTGCAGATCGGTACGGAGACGTCTGTACTTATCTTCAAGAGGCTATAGAACTGTTAGGAAATTCCACATCTTTCATTCCTTATCGTGCGATATTGATTTAGCTGGAAGTATATAACTTATGTTCCTTTACATCCACTCGTGTATAATATTACGCTCTTAGTGTTTGCTATGCGTCAGTTGTTCGTGATGCTACAGACGGGCTACGAGGGAGTCAGGGATGCTCATACATTGTCTCAATGTGTCGTCCAGACTGAAGATACAGAGGCATTGAGAGACTATTTAGTTGTTCATATGGAGGCGCAGCGGTTCCCGGCAGCTGACTGATGAGTGCGAGCTGGGAAGGTTAGTTTTGCGGATCATCAGATGTTATTTCTATGGCCTTATGCCAAGTGCAGGAGCCCAACAGCAGTATTCAGATTGCAGAGCCAGATTTAAACCAGTTTTGGCCAGAGGTATGTGTGTATGTGGTATTGGTGGGTTCCCGGATTTTGTGTATGACCAAGGTTTCAGATCTTGCACGAGATGATGTTGGGACTTACAGTATTTCTACGTCAATAATGGATCTACATTTCAGCATAAAGGGGAGTCGGAGGAACAACTTTAGATTCACAGGAGGTCTATTCAGTGTGGGTATCGTGGTTGCGGCAGAACGGGATGCTTCAGAGGAAATGCAGTGGTTTATAAGTTTCTAGGCTACGTGGTTCATGTTAGGATCATCTGTATTTTGGAGCTTTGATTGGGATTATTGCATATCGACTATCTGAAGGAATAGGTCGGTTCAGTAGTGTTGGGTCAGCATAGCAATGGAAGTAATGGGTCCTTTTGAATGGTAATTCTCTACTAGCATTCGTGGCAACACTCTTGGATTGGACGGTTTGTGCGACTCGGTTGAGTTGGGGAGGTCCAATTCTGATGGCTTAGTTGCGTGCGGGCGGACCTCGGAGGGATCTCGATGGTTTGACTACGGCTTGAGTTGGGTGTCTACTATGGGCATAAAAAATATGTGGTACATTGCGGTTTCTCCTGAACCGGTATCTGAAACTAATAGAGTGTCAGCGTTGTTGGCTATCATATGTGAAGAGTGTGCATTTTTGGAAAGGACCTTGAGTTTTGGTTTGCAGTGCGTGGATGGTAGCATGGTGATTACTGGGTTTTGAGGCTTTCGAGGTTCATGTTTTGTTATGCGGCCAGAAACTCTATATGAGTGCTTCAGTAGAATGATAGGGTGTAAGTGATATATCAGCCATTTGAATTGCGTAGTTGAGTTTGAGAATGGAAATTTTGGTATTCCTGAGGTTTTGGGGCTAGATGCCCTCATATGTGGACCATTTCCTGTTCGCAAATTGTGAAGAAACCTTGAGGATGAGGTAATTAATAGCATGCATAATTGATAGGCCGCCGTGGATTCTTGGAAAGGATATTTTCCTATTTGGAAGTAATCAGGATTTGGGTTGGGGGCTATTTGAAAGCTCAAAGAAAATATGTATATTGTATCAGATCAAGTTTGAGTGCTCTTGTGAGAGTGTCATTATGGTTATGTTATCAGGCAGAATGGATATTATTTGTACCCCTAGCCCATGATATGTGCTACTCTTTTATGCTGTGTTAG
This sequence comes from Nicotiana attenuata, assembly GCF_001879085.1. Lineage (NCBI taxonomy): Eukaryota > Viridiplantae > Streptophyta > Magnoliopsida > Solanales > Solanaceae > Nicotiana > Nicotiana attenuata. The sequence continues at coordinate 27,805,539 of NC_031989.1, forward strand.
GCGGTGAGTTGATTATTCCCCACGCATGTTGTAATTCTGTTCAGGCCTTATGGCGATGCAGGCGAGATAGCCCTCGTGATGTTGAGTAACTCATTGCACCTTAGTTGTGCTTGCTTCTTTCATGCTTTATCCCTTTCATTCATTTTTCCATAGTTCTATTTGTGCACTCTATTGTACTTGATATTAGTATTTATATGATTAGTGAATCGGAGCATTTTAGCTCGATGAGCATTTGGGAGCGGGCTGCACACCGCAGCGGATGTTATGTGGGATACCCCTTTCCTCGTGTTTATTTGGTGTTGAGTTTTCCCTCTATGGGACGATTTGATGAAAATTGTACTTTTGTTGTTATACATGTTGTACTCGTTAGATAAATTCTTATACTTTGCTTTTCTTTATTTGTGCTACATAATTGAGTTATTGCTGGTTTGGTGTATGAATTGTGTAGTGTGATAATTTGTGTGGTTCCGTGATGAGCTGTTAGTTGGGTTGCTTGTATTGGCTGAGATGAGGTTCTTAAACCTGAGATCAGTACTATGGTATTGGAGGTGAGGAGTGTTTGGGAAGTACGAGGGTGTTTCTGCGAAGATTTGGGTAATGGCCCTTGGCGGGCGAGAGAGCTTCTTGACTTGTTGTCTTCATGGGCGGCTATGAGTTCCCGCATGTTTCTTTATCATGAGCAGCGATATGGAGGTCCGGAACATGGTTATATTCAATGTGAAGTGTATTTCCGGCATCCAGGATGTTATTTGAGCAGCTATGTTGGTCAGAGGTTATTGCTTCAAGCATCTGAGTTATGTGGAGCAGCATGTGATTGTATTCTAGACTGGGATTTTGGCTCGATTTAGATTGTTAAGGTTCATGCAGTGTGATGATGTGGAATTCGGATCCTATGATGAATTTCGGATGTTGAGGTTTGGGTTCTGTTCTAAGGTTATGGGGTAAGGAGGAGATGAGACCTTCAGTAAGTTGCATCGTCACTTCTGCTTAGGTTGGGTGATGGGAAATCACCCCGGGTGTATGTATGGTGAGCTCATGCAGTGGTTCGACGGCTTGGGAACGACTCAGGGCACGTTCGAGGACGAACGTATGTTTAAGTGGAGGAGGATGTAACGACCCGACTGGTCGTTTTGAGCAATTTCATCAAGTTCGGCATTTGAGGACACGAGTAGCTCCATATTATGTGTATCGACTTGCGTGCATGGTCGGATTCTATTTCCGGATGAATCGGGGTCGATTGGAAGAAGGAATCTAGTTTTGGAAACTTAAACGGTGAGAATTTAATCGAAATTGGACTTTTGAGAAAACGGCTCTGGAATGGGGTGTGGATGATGTCAGCAGCTTCGTATGGTGATTTTGGACTTAGGCGCGCGTTCGGATTTTGATTTGGAGGCCCGTAGGGTAATTTAAGGTGCTTCGGCGAAAGTTGGAAAAGTTAAAGTTTGGAAAATGGAGAAGTTTGACTCATAGTTGAATTTTGTGATATCGAGGTCAGAATGCAATTTTGAGAGTTGGAATAGCTCCGTTATGTCATTTTGGACTTGTCTGCAAAGTTTGGCACCATTCGGAGTAGATTTGATAGGGTTCGGATGCTCGGTTGTGATTCTAGAAGTTCTTGAAGTTTAAGTTTGATTTTCATGCGTTTTGGCGTCCGATTTGTAGTTTTAGACGTTATTTTGATGATTTGAGCGCGCGAGCGAGTTCGTGTTAGACTTGTGTGCATATTTGATTTGGAGCCCCGAGGGCTCGGGTGAGTTTCGGATTGGTTTGGAATGATTTTTTTTATAGTTTCAGATTGCTGGTTTCTGGTGTCTGTTGCCCTCTTTCGCGATCGCGTAGCTCCAGTCGCGATCGCGTAGTGTTATGTTGGTCTGCACCTTTTTCCTTCATCGTGTTCTCATAGTACCTCTCGCGATCGCGAAGGTCTGCTTTCTTATTCTTCGCGTTCGCATCTGTTCCCTCGCATTCGCGTAGTAGAAATTAGGAGCTGGGGCGGTTTGCTATTTCCTCTTCGCGTTCGCATCAATTGCCCCGCGTTCGCGTAAGCTCCTGCCCATTGTTCATCGCGTTCGCGTCCCTTTTCTCACGATCTCGAAGGGTATTTCTTGAAATATTTAATTCTCTTCTCTGCGATTGCGACCCAATCTCCGCGATCGCGATGCATGAATCCTTGGGCAGACAGAATATATCCCAAAATCGAGGGTTACACCATTTTCATCATAACTTGACTTTTGGAGCTCGGTTTTGAGCGATTCTTTGAGGGGTTTTCACACAAATAGGTTGGGTAAGTATTTTTCACCTAGTATCTAACATATTCAATGATTTTGTCCTCATTTTCATCATTTAAATTGTGTTTTGAGTTGTGGAAAATGTTGGTTTTGAAAGAAAGTTTCTAAAATGAAAAATCATGATTCGAGGGAAGAAATGGTATCGGAATTTGATAAATTTTGTATGGTTGAACTCAAATCGGAATGGGTATTCTGTTTTTGTAAAATTTGTCGGGTTCCGAGGTGCGGGCCCGGGGATCGACTTTTGGACCGATTTTTGGATTTTATTAAAGATTGAGACTTTATGATCCAGAATAGTTTTTATGTGTTTTATTTGTGCTTTGAAGTTAATTTGGTTAGATTTGAGCCGTCCGGAGGTCTTTTCACCCAAGAAGTGCATTTTAGAGTATCGGTTTGTCGTCTTTGATGTAAGTATCTTGCCTAATCTTGTGTGGCGGACTTCCCCTTAGGATTGAGTCTTCTGTGCTAATTGTAGTCCGTGCACGCGAGGTAACAAGTGTGTCGGGCTTATTTGTGGGAAATTTGCTTTTAGGGTTCTTAGGTCCTTATATTGATTAAGTGAGAAGTTTTCTAATATGATTGAGTTTCCTAATTGTTTGTTTTACCTCTATATGCTCCAAATGATGTAGTTAGCTTTCCTCTAATCCTTACTTGTTACTTGACTCTTGTTTGCCTTAATTGAAGTGATTGCCTCTCTTGTTGTTTTGATACTTCTTGATTGTGAGTTCCTCTATGACTTCGTGCAAATATGTTACATGTCCAATTGTTGTGGTTACTGGTGTAGTTATCACGTGTTTATTATGTCTTGTTGTTTTGTTAAGGTTAATGTGCTTCTTGGTTTTTCCGTGATCCTTATTATGTACTATACATGCTTAAATTGACGATTCTTCATGTTGAACAAGACTTATGATATTCTCTTGGTAATTGACCATTGTTGAGTATTGAGTCAAGTTGAGATCTATATTGCGAAGCTAACTGTTGAAACAAGATTGGTTATTGTTGATTCCCCTGCCGGGATGTTATTATTTCTATTGTTGATTCCCTCGTCGGGATGTTATTGTTTCTATTGTTGATTCCCTTGCCGGGATGTTATTGTCTCTATTGTCGATTTCCTTGCCGGGATGTTATGATTTCTATTGTTTGGGTGAGGAAGAGTGTAAAGCACGAAGGGTGATGTCGTGCATGATATTGTGAGTGAGTATTAATGCACGAAGGGTGATGTCGTGCCGATATTGTGAGTGTTAATGCAAGAAGGGTGATGTCGTGCCATATTCTGTGAGTGTAAAAGCACGAAGGGTGATGCCATGCCACATTATTGAGAGTAAAAGCACGAAGGGTGATGCCGTGCCACATTATTGAGAGTAAAAGCACGAAGGGTGATGCCGTGCCGTTTCCTTTGATTTCTTTGGTGAGGATGAGAGTAAAAGCGCGAAGGGTGATGCGGTGCGCTTGTTACTGTTTCTACTAATTTTGTTGGTTCCAAAGATGATAATTACCTTGCTTCTCTACTTATTTACTATCAGTATTTGATGTTCCCCTCAATATCTTGCTCCCGTTCCGTTGAGTTATTAGTAATATCGTGATTTCAAATAAAGAAATTTATACTACGTTGCCTTGCATGATCTTCTGTTTAATTTGAACTCGCCGTAATTATATATATTTCAATACTTTGAAATTTCAATAATTGTTACATTTATTATTCAATTAGTTTTTCAATTAAATCTCGTTAAACCGTCTGAGATGTATTTACTTAAAAAGGAACTTCTACTAAGTTGTAATTTATTAAATCTCTTGTTAAAGGTAATAATTCATTCGATATCGTATTTTAATTAAAAAGGAAACTTTCTTCAATCAAATGATTTCTGAAAATAACTTCATCTATCTTGCTAATTTCCTAATAGGTTTAGAAGCTGTACTTTACTTATTGCTATGTAAATGAGAATGTTGTTGTGCAAAGTGAGATAGAAACACGTGGGCACAAGGTGCCGGGTGTGCTAAAGGTTTGAAGTTGAGGTTATGATATGAGACTCTGAGTTCTGTGATGGCTGAAATGGCGCATTAGAAATGATGTGATTAATTGAGTTGACATTGTTTTCCTTATTTGAGTATATTTTACTTGTCTGCGTCCCAGCTATGTTAGTGTTGAGTTACTTGGTTATTTTTCGTTTTCGTCCGTGTTTTCCCTTTACTGTTCTGCCTCTTATAGTTAGTTTTTCTCCCTGCTGTGGTTATTACCTTGTTATCTTTATGTTGATAATCTATTATCCTATCCTGTTCAATTTATTTGACCAGTAGGTGTCTTGACTGTTCCTCGTCACTACTCCACCGAGGTTAGTCTTCATACTTACTGGGCACCGCCGTTGTGTGCTCATAGTATACTTCTGTACATTTTTGTGTACAGATCCTAGTATTTGATCGGTAGTAGCTGTGCGGGTCGATGCAGTGGAGACTCAAGGTAAGCCTGCTGCTGTGTTCGCAGGCCTCGGAGTCACCTTCATTTGTACTTATTTGCCATTTGTTCCTTTGTTTTGGGACAGTGATGTATTTATTTTGTATAACCACTCTTTGAAAAGCTTATGAATTGTACCACCGGTTTTAGGAAATTATAAATTTTCAGAGTTATCTAACTTAAAGTTAGTAAATGTCATGGTATTTCAGTTAATGTTAGGCTTACCTAGTTTAGAGACTTGGTGCCATCACGACTCCTTCGGAGGGATTTTGGGTCGTGACACATGTACAGTCCTGCACTTCACTCGTATCAGTCCTTCCCCGTTAAAGTCTTCCTTGTCCTCAAGGAAGAAAGGTAGGAAATCGAATCTTCAAGGTTCGATAGTCTTCCCAAGTAGCTAGTTCAAAAGGCAAGTGTTCCCATTGAATCAACATTTGTGCTACAGCTTTGTTTCCCTTCTGAATCATGCGCCTATCCAAAACGTTGTCAGGTTTTGGGCAATATGGACTGGATAAATCAAGCACTGATGGATGGTTAATACTAGCATGTGACTCATAGCAAGCCTTTGAGCTGAGATACATGAAAAGTGGGATGTAAGAGTAATTGGGAGGGCAGTGCCAACTTGTATGCAACATTTTCAATTTTTTCCAAAATATGGTAAGGGCCATATTATCTTGCAGACAACTTGGAAAAATGGTTGCTTGACATGGTGAGTTGTCTGTAAGGTTGAATCTTGAGATAAACCCAATCTCCTTCATTGAATTGCCTATCCGACTTGTGCTTATTAGCCTGTTCTTTCATTCTCTATTGTGCTCTTTGCAAATGATACTTAAGCAGTTGCAACTTAAATTCTCTAGTGAGCAGACTTCTATCAACTTCTTCTAGTGCAGAATCCCCAGCCATGTAAGGAAAATGGAGGGGTGGTGGTTGACCATACAAGGCTTCATAAGGAGTACACTGAATGGAAGTGGGGAATGCAGTATTGTACCAGAACTCAGCTGCAGCTAGATAAGGAAACCAGTCTGATTGGGAATCAGAACAGAAGTACCTCAGATAAGTTTCCAGACACCTATTCACCACCTCCGTTTGACCATCTGTCTGGGGGTGGTAGGCTGTGGAAGTGTTAAGTGTTACTCCCAACATAGAGAAGAGTTCCTGCCAAATCTTGCTTGTGAATATAGGATCTCTATCACTTATGATGTCCTCAGGTAACCCATGTAACATGTAAACTTGTTCCAAGAAGATTTTAGCAAGATCACTAGCAGAATAGGGGTGTGATAAGCCTATGAAGTGAGCATATTTAGTTAACATGTCTACTACCACCCAAATGACTGTCTTACCTTTGGATTTTGGTAGCCCTTCTGTAAAATCCATACTGATGCTGCTCCAAGCTGCTACATGTATCTTATTAGGTTGTAGTAGTCCTGGATAGGGTGCATTGTCATATTTATGCCTCTGACATACATCACAAGATTTGACATAAGCCTTTATATCCTCCCTCATCTTTTTCCAATAAAACAAAGCTGGTATCCTTATGTAGGTATGGTCAATGCCAGAATGACCCACAACTGACGAACCATGCCACAGTTGCATAATTTCCTTCCTCAATTGAGCATCAGGACCAACCACCAACTTCCCATTCTTTCTTTGTTGTTCATGAATCAGTGTGTACCCCTTATTCTCAACATTCCCTTCCTTCAAGGATTGAATTAGTCTTTTTAGAGCAGGGTCTTTATCCCAACTTTGCATAACCATATCTAACAAATCAGTTCTCACTGTAGATGAGGTCATGGTTGCTGATTCAAGCAAGGGTAACCTAGAAAGAGCATCACCTGCCTTGTTCTCTTTGCCCTTTTTATACTCAATTGTGAAGTCATATTGCATAAGCTTGGTGATCCACTTCAATTGAGTCCCAGTGTGAATATTTTGATCAAGTAGGAATTTAAGTGCCTTCTGGTTTGTTGTAACAATAAAGCTCCTGCCAGTCAGATATTGAGACCACTTGTTTACAGCCATCACAAGTGCCAGAAGTTTCTTATCTTACACATACAATAATTGATGCTTTGTGGACAATCCTTTGCTTAGGAAGGCAATGGGATTTCCTTGTTGCATCAAAACTGCTCTTATTCCCACATTGCAAGAATCAGTTTCCACTATGAATGTTAGGGAAAAATCTAGCAGACTCAGCACCAGTGCAGTTGTTAATGCAGTTTTAAGTGTCTCAAAGGCTTCATTAGCCTTCTCAGACCATATGAATCCATCTTTCTTGAGGAGGTCAGTCAGTGGTTTGCTGATAGTGACATATCCTTTGATGAATCTTCTGTTATATCCCGCTAACCCTAAAAATACTCTCAGCAACTTGATAGAAGTAGGTAATGGCCAAGACTGTACTGCTTCTATCTTTTTAGGGTCAGTGGAAACCCCTTGTGCTGAGATGTATATACCCACTCACTCACTACAGACAACGAGGATAACTAACTCTGTGGGTCCCATATGACCTAAACATAATATAAATAACTATTGTGGACTAAAGTGTAATATACTGGACTAAAGTGTAATATACTAACTTAACTCTATTAACTAATTTAAGCCTTAATGTACTCTTCACTCTGCCTCATGTACAGTCCTGCACTTCACTCTACTTTGTATAGCCAAGTCCTTAGATCCTCTCCATTGAACTTAGGAAACTCAACTTTAGTGTACTTAGTAAATGGTATGTTAGGCAAAGGGACGTGATGGTTATTTTGTAGTACTTGGTATCCTGTAGTTGTGGGGTTGTTTGAGTAGGTAAGGTAGTGGTTTTTTGTACAAAAGGAGATTGGTAGTAAAGTGGAGGTGCAATAGGGCAGGTATTGTAGGCAGAGGGGTATTGGCCATAAGAATTGTAGGGAATTTGCATACCCAAGGGTATGTTCTGATTGTTATGTTGGTTAGCAGGATGGGATCTACTTGGTTCAGGTAGGAAGGGACTATTTTGTGGCTGAGACATGGTGTTTCTGGGGTAAGTAGGTGGGAAATTTGAGTTGGGTAACTGGGGGTTCGGAATGGGGATGTTATATTGGGGTTGAAATTGGAAGCCATAGTTAGGGTTCTGCCCTACTCCTCCTTGACTAGAGTGGGGTTGTGATTGGGGAATTGGGGATGAGCAATTCTGCATCTGTAGTTCATTAGGGTTTACAGCTAATTGGGAATTTGGGAGAGAGTTGTGGTAGGAAGGGGGTTTTGCGATAAATTGCTTCTTTGAGTTTGAGAATTACAATGCAAGCTCGGATGTTGAGTGTTGACAGGACTACGTAGGCCTGAGCTCGCCGACAATGGCGAAGTCAAATCCCCAAATATCAGAGGTGTTTCCGACGGTGAGTACAGCTTTCCACCACCGGTAATGGAAGTGCTGTCCCTTTCTGGTCTTTTGCCTCCATTAACAGCTTCTCTAAGTTCCCGCAGAACTAGGTCTTGATTTCGAAGGGCCTTCTCTTATCGAGCTTCTGATTGTTCTTTTCTCAGGTTTAAGCTCATCATATCAGCAGACATTTTTTTTAAAACATTCATCATCTCCGATATCTCCGTTGTCATGATTCACTGAGCCAAGATCTTGCTCTGATACCACTGGTACAGATTGGAATTAAGAAGAAGAAAGAAGCTACTGCTAAGAAAAGAAAATAGGCAAAAGATTGGATAATAATCATTGAATCTGAAGATTGTAAAACATAGAGATGTATATACCCACTCACTCACTATAGACAATGAGGATAACTAACTCTGTGGGTCCCGTATGACCTAAACATAATATAAATAACTCTTGTGGACTAAAGCGTAATATACTTGACTAAAGTGTAATATACTAACTTAACTCTATTAACTAATTTAAGCCTTAATGTACTCTTGACTCTGCCTCATGTACAGTCCTGCACTTCACTCGTATCAACTTCTCAATTGCTGAAGTAGTTGTTCTCGAGTCTTGAATGACTTTTCAGTTGCTGCTATTTAATTTTAGTAATTTAATATGAGGAGTAAGAATTTATTTTAGGGATATGTACACAAGGGTAATTTTATAAAAACAAATTGAATTTTTTCTTGATTATATGAATGGATACTTATTTTGGATCAAAATAAAAAAGCAAATTGGTCATGGACCGGATGAGTATCTTTTTTTGGAATTTCAAAATACTAAAAAGTACTTTGACCTCCAAAAGCTTGGCCAAACATGAAATTTTCCACAGTATCAGCTCCTCACTTTTTCTGTTTCAGTCGAACCAAACACGGTAGAAGGGCAAAATTACACCCCTTATCATTCTCTCCTCCTTTCACCTCACCTTCTTTCAAATGCAAAACCTAGTTGGACATTTCGTAATTCACTTTTACTGAGCTTACTGTAGCGATTCCCATGTTGGAATCGCCATGAAAATGGAAAGCAAGAATTAAAAAGAAAGAATGGAAAAAATAGTGAAAATGATAATCAATTTTTCATTCAAGATATGTTCACAATGAGCCCTAACAGAGTATAAAAGCGTGAACTAGCTAGTAGGGTAACTAATGAAAATAACATAAAAAGTAGGACTAAACTAAAAATACTAAAACTTCATCCTGACTTGGCACTTCTTTAGCACTTTAACATCAATGTACTACTTTGGGAGCTCAAGGTACCACCATTTCGTTAAATTCCATCCCCTTTATAGCAACCTTGTCCTCATGGTTGGATTTTGTTAACAGTGTGAAACCTCGTCTTCAACCTATGTAAAATCATCATCTGTTTCAAGGTTTTAGTCAAGTTAGCAAAAGCTAGAAGCACCAGTAGAAAGTCTTGGCCTAGCATACTCATTCTCCTGTTACTATACATGCAGCGTATGGCGAAACAAACTTTTCTCAGCAACTTATCGTTCTTATCACTAAGAACCTTCTCTTGAATATTTTTACCCAAATGATCATAAAAATCTGTCAACCTTAACCTTTGAACCGGACTTATAGCTTTTCCAACAGCTTCACCAATTTCCCTGTTACTTTCTTTACCAACCTCCTTAAAGGACAAAAATGTTTCACCAGTAAAATGCTTGCAAAAAACAGTTGCAATTTCTTGCTTATCAAAGATCACTCTACTGTAAAAATCTTCTATAGCATAGTTTACTCCAACTTGGACATAATCATAATGAGTTCTATTATGTGTGTCCTGTGAATAACCCGAAATCTGCAAAAATATGGTAAAAAATAGTAGAGTAGTTAATACTCTATCAATGAACTCTACGGGAAACATCTCTGCCTTCACTTCCTTAACTAGTGCACCCATCAAATGTTGAAGCATGAACAACTGTGTAAATCTTCTAACAACATGCACTACTCCAGTAAATATGCTACCAAAAGGATAAAACCCCAATGTATTTTCATTTCTCCTCTCAACAAGACCATAAGTAGAGGAGGTGGAAACACCCGTGTCAATATTTGCTACAGAGATCTTCTCTGATGCCTTCCACATTTCACTAACCGATACCAAATGAAACCAAAGAACCACAAATAAAATAAACAACCAATCCACTCTATGTCCGTCATAGTGCAGTAAACTTAAGATCCAACTAATTGAATGACAACCAAAATCCTTACTACTTCATTGCACTTCTTTGGATGGTCCACCTCACTGCCACCAAAAAGAATTGATGCAAAAGGAATAAGATTTTCATCATCTATTAACATGTATCTACTACCAACGATAGGGATAAATGCATTTTGGTTCAGAATCAATCTATACACTCCACCCTCAAAGTGTTGAAAGTCTAAAATACAACTGGGACCCATAAAAGATAACTCTTCTATCGGAAACATATCATAATGAAGTGAAGAATCATCGAGCGTGAACTTATCCATTCTATATGCTGGATAAAACTTGCAATCCTCTGTAAATTTAGAAGCAACACTAGCACCTGCCTTCGTTGAATCATTTTTCTTTTTTAACTCACTAGGCAGATCACAAATCAATCCAATAGTGTTGGAAAGGCCAAGAGCTCTAAATACATAAACACAATGGGATCCAGACGCATCAATATAACACCATTCTTCATTGGAACTTGTAGACACAACAAAAGCAATCAAATCAGCAACCTTGGCCTTCTCTATACATGCCAACTGTGTCATTTCATGAATACCCGGAATTCTGTAATATTTAAAGTACATAGCTCGATATTTCACCATATAATCTCTACTTACTAATCCTGAAATCATCCACCAAGGATCAGTTATACCACCACAACTAAAAACAAGTAAAAGAGCCTCAACATGCTCTAATATGTGTGGCTTCACATATATGTCAGTCCAAGGTACAAGTGATCCAAAAAACCTCATGCACATCATACGACTATTATACGAAGCAACAAGTGGTACAGGAGACACAAGCGCAATAAGAAGGTTCCTACCAATCATCTTGTTGAACATCCTGCTCCCTTTGTCTAGCCAGCTCATTTTGATATACATATATGTATCAGTCAAAATAATCTCCAACAAAATTAGGGGAAACTTACTAACTTTTAGACTTTGCTGAGTTTCAAACCAAAAGATATGAGTGCTGAAATTATCTTGGAGCCACATCTTATCAGTCAAATATGCTCCCTCATATGGATCATTGTAACTATGAAACCTGAGAGTGTCTCCAACATGAGTTCCAATTCTAGTAAATTTTTGCATGTAGCAGGTCAATTCGTGAAAAGTATTACGTTCGTTAGGTATCAAATCAGCCATAAACTCATCCATAGGACTCAACTTGACATCTGACTGTCTCAAATTATTAACCCCTTCCAATTTAGATGAAGTAACACATAATGGGGGAAGCTCAATAAAGCCATCACTGTAACTGTAGTTCAAGAAGGATGATATTACCAGGAATCTGGAACAATCTTCAGTGCCACACTTCCCATCATCATTCACGACCAAATTGCTCATCAACTCTCCTATGAAGCCGGAGCCCTCAAATGCCGCAGGGGCAAAATCTAAAAAAGGGACTTGGAGTTGTGGAATAGAAAGATTAAGACCTTTCGTAACAATAGCTGTGAAAAGCTGGCGAATCTTCTCCCACTCACTAGTGCCGTCAATGTCAGCATCATTCCCCAATGAAGGATAAGTGATTTTGGTAACATTACCACAGGTTATATAATCATCTGCAACAACATTGACAACAATATTAGAATATGCAACCCCTTCAAAATTTAATGCGATACAATCGGGAACCATTTTCAGTGAGAACAAGATTGGATGTGTAGGTGAGGTTCCATCTACTAATGATTGCTTGTCATCTAAAGCCCCCGCTTCCTCCTTTAGAGGAGTTTTGTCAAACACTTTTTCCTCATTTGGCTCTAACTTTGTATTATCCATCAGAGGACTTTTGTTGAACACTTGGTCCTCCTCAATTTCTGGGTTCCCGTCACGTTCATCTTCAACCTCAAAAGATGCATCTGAATAAGGAATATCCGAGATTTTGTTTTCATCTTTCAACTCGACTACATTTTTCGCTTGGTGTATCCTCATCTCCGTCACTTGGTTTCAAAACATTTGAGTCTGGGATGCTCATGGAAACAGTGGAAAATGATTCAAGGTCATTGGATACCAATTGTAGCGATTCCCATGTTGGAATCGACATGAAAATGGAAAGCAAGAATTAAAAAGAAAGAAAGGAAAAAACAGTGAAAATGATAATCAATTTTTCATTCAAGATATGTTCACAATGAGCCCTAACAGAGTATAAAAGCGTGAACTAGCTAGTAAGGTAACTAATGAAAATAACATAAAAAGTAGGATTAAACTATAAATACTGAAACTTCATCCTGACTTGGCTCTTCTTTAACACTTTAACATGAATGTACTACTTTGGGAGCTCAAGGTACCACCATTTCGTTACACTTGCACACAGACAGAGGACTTTAATTACTGTATTTACCTGATAAATATTCTGAAGAGCTGTGAATTTTGCGATTTAGGGTTGTGAAAATGCAGAGGTGTTGTACGTCTGCGGGTCGATCGGTGATAGGTAAACGATGGATTTCTTCATTGAACAACGATAAGATTGTGGCGTCGGTGCTGTTCGAGAGATTACCAGTTGTTGTTCCCAAAATCGATCCAACTGTATATGCTTTTCAAGAATTCTCGTGAGCTTTCGTTTCCTCTGTGTGTGTGTGTGTGTTTTTTTTTTCCGAAACAAGTGAGGTCAACTACATGAATCTTGTATAATGGTTATAGTGCTAACCGAAAGTGAAAATATGGCCTTCATGCTGTTTCATTCTTTTGATTTGTAAGTGTGATGAAGTACACGCAAGAGAGAATAGAGTGTGGGAACTGAGAAAAATATTCAAATTTTAGTGCCTTCTAATGGTAAAAGGTAATCTAATAATAATGTTGAGAATAATGAGGTCATCGATTTGGTTGGTAATGAAGATGTCAGCAACATGTGAAAATGAGAAGGCAAAAGAGAGCAAAGTTTCCTGACAAAGAGTTGGTGAATGACATATAGATACATTATTAAAGCTTGATCAGTGATTAGTTGATTGCTGTATTATTACATTATTATTAACTGTATTTATAGGTTTCGTTGGAGGCAGCAGTATCGGCGGGAGTATCCAGAAAGTTTTCTGAAGAAGTCTGATACCAGGTATAGTTTTTGTTGCATTGCTTGAATTACACATTGTCATTTTATTTGTTTCTTGTAGATTATGCATGTTTGTATGTAGATTTTCTCATAGGTGAATATGATACCAACAAATGGTACCAAGCTTCTAGGTGAGACTGCTTGAGGGCCTTCGAGAGATTTCGAGGTTTTCCATATTTTACTAATGTTTTTTTCCTGATTATCTGGCTTTCTCAAGTCTGAAATTTACTACTGAAACTAGTCTTCTCAATTTCTGATCCGTTCTGCAATACCAATCCTTCCTTTCTTCCCAATTATTGGACTTTTCCATAGTTAATCCACACAATGCTGTCAAGCATCCTAAGCCTAATTAGGACCTTAGGTTGTCAGCTGTACCTTACTCTGCAGGAAGACATGAATAGTTGTTGCATCCTGTATTGCCAAAGATAAAGAAATCTTTTTGGCATTCTTGCCTTATGAATTTTCCTGTGTTTGAAGCTTTGATAATAACTGTTTTGGGACTTCCTTGTGTTCTAGAAGCATATGAGTAAAACAAAAAATGCAATTTGTCACAAATTGTTCATACATTTATACATGTTGAAGCAACATGTTTACTCCAGAAAAAGATTAAAGGGCATAGTACTCTTAGGTGCTAGGTGCTGGTTTGGTTCTCTCTTCCTTCAAATGTGTGATGATTCATTTTGTGGCAAATGTAGCTCATCAAAGCATGAGGAGTTGGGGACCATAATAATTCACTGAACTCTGATTTTTCTGGATGGTTATGGAACCTTTATGTTGCCTTTAAATTATTTGGTTCGCGACCCCTAAAATATTCATAAATCTTATTATCTACTATTGTTTCCTTGCACTGGTTCAATATGCTGCCTTCGATGATGTTGTTGAGTCCCACATCGACATTGAAGGGGATGGTTGACCTCCTTGTATGGACTTTGGCAATCCTCGCCTCATGAGCTAACTTTTGGGGTTGAGTTAGGCTCAAGGTCGGTATTAGTGTAGGACCCATCCCGATTTTCTGATGTTGGGCCCCCATAATTGTCCATGCTCCAGATGTCCAGTCCGGGGCGTGAGAGGGGGTGTTGAGTCCCTCATCGACAATGAAGGGGATGGGTGGTCTCCTTGTATGGACTCGGGCAATCCTAACCTCATGAGCTGCTTTTGGGGTTGCGTTAGGCCTAAGGTCCATTAGTCAGATATCATAACGTCCAACATGTATAATGATCTTGCGGGAATCTTCAGAAGCATTTCTAAAATAAATTTGATTCTGGAGTAAGCAAATCCTATTACCTAAATATTCCATTTGCATTGATATCTCTAGTAATTTACAAGGTGATACTTAAGCTGGATTACCTGCCCTATATGAAAGAACGTCTGGTCTTTTCCAACTGCTTCTTCCATGACATTGGCCAAATAATGTATAACGGTGGTGTCTGGTCCAGTTTTCTTGTACCTCGACAATTCCACCGGGTACTTGCACTAGCATAGGTACCGGGTAACTTTGCTCACCAAGACTAAAGCAAACAGGAAGAAATCCCAAATATCGATGAGCGAGGTTTGCTCATTATTGTTTCTTTTAGGTGCTCCTGATCCTTTCTTCTTTTTTTTGGTATTTATTTGAGTTGGTGGATATGCAACAAATGGGAACTTGCTGGATTGAGTATGATAAATGCATCCATGAAATCTTAATTCAAGGAAAGACACAACTAAAGAACTTATCTGCTTGATTTCAATATCCATGACCTAAATAAGATAAACTACATAAGAAGGATACCGTGATATATTTTGTTAGTTCCATCCATCAAGAAGAATACCCTTTTGTACTGAGCACTATCTTAGCGCTTGCCGCTTGGCATTTTACAATTTGTATAGCTTTACTTCTTTATTTAATAGAGTAGTCAGAACGCAGAAGCGAAAAGCGCAAAAGGTGCTAAAGTTCATTCGGGCTTTAAGCGCAAAGCAAAAAAGTAAAGCGTGAGCTTTAGCGAAGAACCGCAAGGAGGAAAAAAAAAATAGAAATGTAATGTAAGAAAATGTAGCTACAAATACAAATAGCGTTTTCTTAACGACCAATGTATCACTTTGACAACTATATTTATTGTCTAGTTTTGTATCCTTAAAGACATAGCCAACTATGATGATGACACTCCTTGATACCTTGATGCCTACACTAAAGCGCCAGCTAAGCGAGGCGAAGCGCACAACCTGGACTTCATCGAGCTTCAGGGCTTGAGCATGCTTAAAGCTAGCATTTAATGATGCTGTTCCAAAAAAAAAAATGTGGTGCTGTAGAAATGGCCTAATTTCATTAAAATATTTCTAAATTTTTCCGGTTCTAAGGAATTGAGTTCTCTTCATGCAAACTTTGAACATTTTGGACGATAAACATTGCCCCTCTTTTATACATAAGAGCATTATGACCTATCTGATTTATACTCCTTGCTAGTGTAGTATTACTGCCTTTTCCTTTCATGCACTGTTTCTGGTTAGTCATTAATCATTGTACATGGTTGTTCTTTTTGAAATATCACGGGCGTGTGTACTAATCACAACCTTTTGTCTAGTTTTTGATCATTGGCCTTTCTGTCTACTATCGAATGCCACGTGGTCAACTGCGAGTGATATCTATATTCATATGCAGGGGAAAAGGTGATTACCAGATTGATTATAAGCCAGCTCCTCGAATCACTGAAGCTGATAAAACTAATGATAGAAGGTACCAATCTTGGATTTCTAACTTTATGTGAAACATTAGACAAAATTTTAAAATAAGACCATTATACTAGAATTTTTAAAAAAATATATTCAAGTGTTGATTTACTTATGCAGACTCGACATTTCCTGACAGTAGGCAATTATTGACTTCTAAATTATTTGCTAATAAATTCTTGACATTAACGTGCCTTAGTATTTTTATTTAAGTAATAGTTACTCCGGACTTGTCTAATGGAACATTAATTAATATTTTAGTTTTAGAATGAGAGCCATTGTCCTTTATCTTTTTCCTTTCTCCTTGAATGCCTTCTTCAACCCCCCCC
>NC_031989.1:27821944-27937974 GCF_001879085.1 Nicotiana attenuata
CCCCCCCCCCAAACACACACACACACACAGCTTGCCTCTGTTCTTCAACTCATCACTAAGTCTAACTTTGCCAAAACGTTCTAATCCTCGCTTCACTTACATTTTTTGGTTTAATCAGCTTAGGGCCTTGGGCTCCAATATGGCATATGCAAAATGTTTGCAGTTGCCTGAACGTGAATAGTATGTAAATGGATATTCACAGCATTTATCTCCTTCTGCTGGCTACTGTTTCATGTTACTGATTGTGAAATTTGTTCATATGCATAAGGTCATTACAACGAGCACTAGACAAGAGACTCTATCTTCTCGTTCATGGTACCAGACATGGCTCTCCTAGTGAAAAGCCTGTCTGGCATTTTCCAGAAAAAGTTTATGAGTCCGAAGAGACCCTGCGAAAGGTAAGTGGTATTTATTAAATATTTCCTGTCAAATTAGGGATTTTAGTATTTGAAAAATGAAATATAAGTTGCAACCGTTTACAGTGTGCTGAATCTGCCCTAGAATCGGTAATTGGGGATCTTTCACATACATATTTTGTTGGAAATGCCCCTATGGGCCATATCGTCGTACAACCCACTGAAGATAAGGAAAAGACATCATTTAAGGTATGGATATTCTTATTTGTGAAAGAAGTGAAGAAAAGAACATTCAGAAATTCTTACCCAAAAAAAAAGCAGAGAAATTCTCTGATATCTTCTGCCTGCGGAGTGTAGGTGCCTCTAATGTGTTTATTTATATTTATTGTGGCAGCGCTTCTTCTTCAAATCCCAAGTTATTGCGGCCAATAAATTTGATATTAGGAAGTGTGATGATTTTGTCTGGGTGACGAAAGATGAATTGTTGGAATACTTTCCTGAGCAAGCTGAATTTTTGAACAAGATGATCATCAGCTGATGTTAGTTTCCATTCCAACTTTAGCTTGGTAGGATAGCAGAGTTAGCTTTGATTATAGGCTGATGTTAAAATCCATTTGTTTCCACCAATGTAACTTTGACATCTGGAAATGATATTAGATCCTAATTGTAAGATCTGGCTTCAAGTTGCCAGTGCGCCAGGCCCTCTGACAGGGTTTGGATTCATCAAGTTTTGTAGAATTTTGAAAATAGGACACTTAAGATTGTGACGGCCTTCTGCCTCCGGGTTCTCCATACTCCTCTTTGTGAGAAGATGTGCTCAAAACTCTGAATTGTCCATGCAATTCGCTAGTAAATGCTTGTAGATGCATGATTTCATCTCATGTGATGAAGTAAGCAAAATAAATTACGTGTTTGTTGTAGTGGATGTGAGCTTTAGTCCAGTTGTCTCATAGCTGCATTGTGCATAGAGAATATTCTGATTTTCAAGGTGATTGCGTCTTTAATAGTTAAGTGCATGGTCTAAGTTTGAGGAGTTGTTGATGGATCTCGTGCTTTTCTGGTTTCTTGCTACACGAATAAGCTCTTAAAATATACCGAAATTTTGGAAAAAAAGGTAAAAGAAAAATGCCGAAATTTTGGAAAAAAAGGAAAAATAAAAGAAGGGAAAATTGTTTCAAAATTCCATGTTTTTCTGTTATGTCAAAACTGATCAAACTATGCGGGTTTGATTCTCACCGGACATGGGATACGTACGCAACCCTCAACAGTTCCAGCCTTGCTTTTGCAAAAAATAACCCAAAAAATTTGAAAAAAAAATGCTGTCTTTGTTGTCATAAATAAAGTGGGTGATGCCGTTTTTGTCTAAATAGTTGAACGTCCCAAAACGGGCGCCGGAAGGCCGTTTTTGCAAAAATAGCCATCGATGGTTTCTTCGCCAGTTTTTGGCCACCTAGCAAGCACATCTCTAAAAATTTCCCCTTTTGTAGTGTTGAAGGGCCGTATTTGCAAAAGTGGCCATGTTTCTTTTTAACCCTAGAATTTTGTAAAAATGACCCCTTTTATCAGTTTTAATAAATTCCACTTTGTTTTAAATCAATCACTTTAATCTAAATGTGCAGAATGAGCACGAGTCAAATTTTATCAATGACGATTATGACCAAGATTCCGTTGGAACTACATATGTGGTGGGAGGACCTGGGTAAGCAAGGACGAGACAGGGTCAACCATTACTTGGGGGTGCTCACCGGATTACTAAAGATCAGGCCTAGTGGAGACATAATAAAAGCACTGGTTACATTTTGGGACCCAACTCACAACGTTCTGCACTTTTCGGACTTCGAACTTATACCTACTTTGGAGGAGATAGCGGGCTATGCTGGGAGTACCGAGGGTCTAAGACATAAATACCTGGTCGTTCCAAGGGCCGTCACCCCTCACAAGTTTCTGGATTTGTTAAAAATAAGCAGGCAGGTCCAGTATGCAGACTTGTTAAGTGGGTTTTCCTCTCTATCCTTCATATACCAGCGGTACGGGCATGTAAGAGGATTTGATAATCCGGATAGTGGAATCTGTAGCAAAGATAACTGGTTAAAGTGGGAGGAGCATAGATGCTTCGCTTTCATGGTAGTGATCACGCCCAACTCTAGTCCTAAAAAGGATAAGCGGTCGCTGCAAATATAATCCGGTCTAAAAGTCCGGAGTCGAATCCCACAGAGAACTAAGGCTTAACTATATCTGTTTAATATCACTAAGAGGACAAATTTGAACAATTTTCTAAATTATAAAGATTGAGATTTATGTTTCTAACTAATTAACTAGCAAATACTACAAAACAGTAAAATTATCAACTAACGAGACAAAGGGTTGGAGACTAAATTAAGGAGGTCTAGAGTTATAATTTCCCCAATTGTCGGAATCCTTCTAGCTATGTTCCCTAACAATTTCGGCAATGTATTCTCTACTGATCGTGAGCACTTTAGGTGTCGTAATTCTCTCTCGAGCAAATACAACAATTTACTAGACATATTCTCTCGAACTACGCTAGTTGGCTTTATCTAACCGCTCATTATGACCACGTCAAGGCTTTGTTATTTCTAAACCTACCTTTAAACCCAACGTATTGATTTCTCACATACGTTAGGAGTGACGTTGTTCAACAACTATCTAAATATGTACTCTCTCTCGAGTAGTATACACTAAATAGGCACAGTCAATTGATGGCCATTCAATCAACAACAACAAACACGTAGTTGAACAAGTAGAGAAATCCAACTACTCAATTATATAAAAACATAACAAGAATTTATCCTACAAAAGGTTCTATCAAAACACCAGATAACAAATTAGCTATTCATAATAGTATGTAAAACTAAAATACTAAAAATCATAACCAACAATGAAAAATAGGAAGAGGAAGGAAAAACTCATTTGAAGAATTCCCCGCCTTGCTCCTATTGTGTCTCTGCCTCCTTAGGTTGAATCTGTGTCAAAAATATGTCCAACCTCTCTTAAAATACCGTTTTCCATGTATATATACCAAGTAGGGTCGGGACCAAACAATTATACTTCTCCTACGCGAAAAAGGACAATTGTTCAGGTCTGGACGCCGCGGTCGCGGTCCGGGCGCCGTATTTACCCAGTGTACTGCCTCAGTCCGCGTTCAGGTCCGCGGTTGCGGTTTCGACCGCGTTTTTCATCCTGTTCCATTTAGAATTTGGAAAAACGTAAAACATGAAAGTTGTAGCCCTTTGAGTTAACTTTCCAACCATATATTAAGGAGCACAAATAGAGTTCTGAGCGAAAAGTTATGTGTATTTTACTAGACAGTGCGTGATATGCCTACTCGATTCTTCGTTTTGTTGCTCTATCATCCGTTGATCCCCGAATACGATCCTGGCTTAATTCCTTGGGCTTTTATTCAGACTTCAAAGTACTAAATCACTTGAATTCATTCCATAACATCTATATAGCTCGGAATCACTCCTACAAGGCATAAAACACACAATTAGTGCAAAACACAAACGATTAAAACACAAACTCAACTAAAGTGCAGTAAATTTGAGTGTAATAAGCGACTAAAATACGTAATTATAGCCTATCATCAACACCCCACACTTAAACCATTGCTCGTCCTCGTGAAATCAAACTACACTTCATATAGACACGACCTTTTTAAACAATTCTCCTAACTCATCATACTAAGAATATTTAAAATAGACTAAGCATAAAAACGTAACATCTTCACCTCAAGATTTGACTCACAAGTACCACGCATTATTCACAACTCACCTACTTACTCTAACATAGAGGTCACTGACATTACCTTTCCTTCATGAATCAAGTGCCCTCACACAACAAAAGAGAGTAAGTCTACACAATAAAATTTAAGAACACTTAGGAACTCAAGATAGAAAGAATTCACTCACTCTCAAAAATAACATTCATATGCCACAAAAGATGCACCATAAGCGTGCCCGTAGTGTAATACTCCACTAATCGAGATCATTCAATCTAGGATCAATTAAGACTTATATTTGGTTGTAATGTAGGCTACGAGACGGGTATGATACATTTAGATATAAGAGTGACTACACCTCCCTAAGCACTTTAATACATATACTTTAACATTCAAACCCCATACTTATGTCAAACCAAACTCCACCTTCACATCAATGTATATTACCCATTCTTCTTTAAGCACACTTACATCAAAAGCCACCGCTTATCAAGGAATTTTTTTTCACAACAATCGAACTATTTCTTTTTTTTTTCAATTCAAGTGGCTCTTACTTTTTTCAAAGCAGTGCACCTTTCTCCTTATTTCATTTGTTCCACTCAAAAGCCAAACCAACCACCCCACACTTTAACTTTTACACAGTTCATAATAATTCAAGTGCTCATGAGAGGTTAAAAGGTTCAAATAGATGATTAATTCAAACAAATGGGTAAGGCTTGTAATGTGGTTGCCAAAGAAACAAGATTACAGGCTCAAATGGGTTAAATATGATACATAACAATTAGGTGGGTAAAATATACATATCTGGCCCAACAAAGAACGCCTATATCACTTCCAAGACTGAACAAAACTACTATTTCGCTTTGCAAACACACAGAGCAAGTTCTAGGCATCAAATGCAATGCACAGAATATAACAAATCCTTACACACACATGGCACATAACTCACTCAGGATTGGTTTCATCAAGACACTCTAGTCAAAGCAGTTAAGCAAATTTAAGATCATAAAATTTAAGGTACTTATACAAGAGTCAAAAATTGAGCCTAAGCGTCACAACCAAAGTACTCAGTATTCTCAAGGCATAACAATGTCAAGAGATATTGCTTCAATTCAAAACACAACACAATGGCTCCTACTCTCAAAAAAAAATACTAACTACACCCGGTTCAAACAAAACCCTTGGAAAAGAACCGCGGCACAAAGAAAAACCAAGGGGAATTATTACACTACCTACAAAGAAAATCTTTTTTTTAGACTTAAATCCCTCAAGAAAATTGTCTAATAGATCCATCGTCGGGAAAAGTCCAATCTTTTCTATTAAAAAAAAGTATTCAATTAAACTAACACAACTAAAATAGCATAGAAAGTCACCCAGACAATCTCCTCACCCCACACTTAAAATTGTGCATTGTCCCTAATGCACACCATAACTAATAAAAGGGTAAAAGAGACTCCCTGGTAGGCCAAAGGCCGAAGCACTAACAGCTCATGGGGTACTCAGACTTCTCCCAAGCTTGGTCCTTTGTGCGGGTACCTCACACTTAGTTCCAACCATTTGGTTTGTTGTTGCATCCTTTCTTTGCTTTTCATGCTCCTAGAAAATAAAAAATTGACACTACAAAAATAATACTATTAAATAAATAAATAAATAAATAAATAAAGCAATAAAGCTGGGTTGCCTCCCAACAAGCGCTTGATTTAACGTCGCGGCACGACGCGAATCACTTTTTGCCTCCACCTCGAGCTTATGAATTGAACCCCCAATTTGGCATCAAGTTTTCGGCTATGCTCTAGGGGTGGAGGAACAAATCTAATTGGCCCAAGCAACCATTGTACTATTCTACACTTCTTGGCTTTTGATGAGGTATGTAGTCCTGTCTTTCTGGCAAGAAAAATTCCAGAATGTAGGCACCTTGTTCCTCATTCCTTGACTTCTCAATCGGCTCGGATGAATCTATTTCCATATCGTCATCTAAGCACAATGTAGAAAAATGTTTGGAGTGAGGACCAATGCGCTCACACACATGAACTTCAGGACTTTCAACATCCTCAACATCAATGATACTAGAGTCAACAAAATTTGTATCCTCAATGTCCTTGGCTGACTCTAGTCTCACTTCTTCAACATTGGCATCCTCAAATTGTAGTTGTCTAGGTTGTTGATGTTCTACTCTGAACTCCCCAATTAACACCTCAAATTCATGCTCTTCTTGGCTACTATCATCAATATTGGCTTGTTGAGCATTAAAAGCTCCAACCACTTGACTCAATTGAACCTCCAACTTGCGAATAGTTGCCTCTTGCCTTTCTATCTGCAATTATTTTTCATTATTCTGTTTCAGAAGGCACTTTAACATATCCTTTATCTCCTTCAGGTCTGCATCCCCAGGTTCTTTGTTCCTATTAACTTCACAAGAAAAGGTAGAACCATCATAGCAAGGGGTTGGGGGGAGATAAGAAATATAAGCACAACCATTAAAGTGACCATTTTTACCACCACACACATCACACACATTCCACAAATAAGATTGAGTTGGTGCGCATAACTCGCTCTCGGGAATATTTTGATAATTTTGATACGGGTGGTTTCCTTCACAATATGTATGAGGATCAATAGTAGAATTATCTACACCTAAATTCCTATAATTCCAAGATGTCATGTTTCTCAAATCAACAGCTATAAAAAAAATACAAAAAAACAAAACAAGATAAAAGTTCCAAACTTGAACCCTAGCAATATATACAGCTGCAACGACACCGTTAGTTCCCCGGCAACGGCGCCAAAATTTGATCACGCCCAACTCTAGTCCTAAAAAGGATAAGCGGTTGCTGCAAATATAATCCGGTCTAAAAGTCCAGAGTCGAATCCCACAGAGAACTAAGGCTTAGCTATATCTGTTTAATATCACTAAGAGGACAAGTTTGAACAATTTTCTAAATTATAAAGATTGAGATTTATATTTCTAACTAATTAACTAGCAAATACTACAAAACGGTAAAATTATCAACTAACGAGACAAAGGGTTGGAGACTAAATTAAGGAGGTCTAGAGTTATGATTTCCCCAATTGTCGGAATCCTTCTAGCTATGTTCCCTACAATTTCGGCAATGTATTCTCTACTGATCGTGAGCACTTTAGGTGCCGTAATTCTCTCTCGAGCAACTACAACAATTTACTAGACATATTCTCTCAAACTACGCTAGTTGGCTTTATCTAACCGCTCATTATGACCACGTCAAGACTTTGTTATTTCTAAACCTACCTTTAAACCCAATGTATTGATTTCTCAGATACGTTAGGAGTGACGTTGTTCAACAACTACCTAAATATGAACTCTCTCTCGAGCAGTACACACTAAATAGGAACAGTCAATTTATGGCCATTCAATCAACAACAACAAACACGTAGTTGAACAAGTAGAGAAATCCAACGACTCAATTATATAAAACATAACAAGAATTTATCCTACAAAAGTTCTATCAAAACACTAGATAACAAATTAGCTATTCATAATAGTATGTAAAATACAATACTAAAAATCATAACCAACAATGAAAAATAGAAAGAGGAAGGAAAAACTCATTGAAGAATTCCCCGTCTTGCTCCTATTGTGTCTCTGCCTCCTTAGATCGAATCTGTGTCAAAAATATGTCCAACCTCTCTTAAAATACCGTTTTTCCATGTATATATACCAAGTAGGGGCGGGACCAAATACTTATACCTTCTCCTACGCGAAAAAGGACAATTTTTCAGGTCTGGACGCCGCGGTCGCGGTCCGGGCGCGGTATTTCCCCAGTGTACTGCTTCAGTCCGCGTCCAGGTCCGCGGTTGCAGTTTCGACTGCGCTTGTCACCCTGTTTCATTTAGAATTTGGAAAAACGTAAAGCAGGAAAGTTGTAGCCCTTTGAGTTATCATTCCAACCGTATATTGTGGAGCACAAATGGAGTTCTGAGCAAAAAGTTATGTGTATTTTACTAGACAGTGCGCAATATGCCTACTCGATTCTTCGTTTTGTTGCTCTATCATCCGTTGATCCCCGAATACGATCCCGGCTTAATTCCTTGGGCTTTTACTCAGACTTCAAAGCACCAAATTACTTTAATTCATTCCATAACATCTATGTAGCTCGGAATCACTCCTACAAGGCATAAAACACACAATTACTGCAAAACACTAACGATTAAAACGAGAACTCAACTAAAGTGTAGTAAATTTGAGTGTAATAAGCGACTAAAATACGTAATTATAGCCTATCATCAGGTGGCATTCTTTGGTCTTCTAGTGTTTCCTAGGAAGGACGGGAATATTGATGTGCCGGTAGCTGGAGTCATCAAAGTCTTGATTACCAATGCCAAGAGCACCCTCGCCCCTATGATAATATCTATGATATTCCGAGCTCTCACGGCTTGTAATGCCAGGGCAGATTTTTTTAAAGGATGCAATTTACTGTTACAAATGTGGATGATTGAGCATCTGTGCCATCGGCCTCAATATATGAATTACGGATCTACAGGGAAAAGCTGCATTGAGGAGTTTGACACAAGGGTTTCTGGGTTCAAAATTCCAGAAGGGGTTAGAGATCGGATAACCCGCTTTCGTTCCTAACTGCAGGACAAATAGAGTGGGCATTGGGCTGGCTTCCTTCTGAAGAAATTGTGTACATGCCTGCCACCGGTCCTTACTTCCTCCTAATGGGCCTTCGAGGCATCTAGCCTTATGCCCCATACCAGGTCTTGAGATAGTTGGGAAGATGTCAGGTAGTTCCCCAAGATGTGGATCTTAGTGTTCATGCAGTTGAGATCCGGTCTGATGGTCAATTCCATGAAGAGGTGGTTCGTCACATTTGCAACGAGGGCCAGTATTTGACAGCAAACACCCGAGTACGTGACCTGGCTAGTGGCGAGGTCTCGCCTGGTTATCTTGCTTGGTATAGAAAGAAGTTCACTGCAAGGTCCGAACCTGAAAGGCCAACCAAAAGGCCTCACATTCAGGAATTTGTTGAAGCGTCGCAAGAACAATGGGCTTGGTTGACCAAAGAAAACGAATATAGGGCCACCATAAGCAAGTTGCAAGGGCAAATCAGGGATCTTAAATTTGATAATGATTTACAAGATGCTGCAGATAAGGGTGAAAAGAAGAAGTTGGCCCAAGAAAATGAAGTCCTTCGAGCCCAGATCCAAAGAATGAAGATAGCTGCTGAGAATCCGGAAAGAAGCAGAGTAGATGAAAAATTCATAAACGGTCTTAGGAAGAAAATATGTGACTATAGGGATGATTTGGAAAAAGCCGAAGGTAGTCTGGCAAGAGCCCGGGCACAATTGGCGAAGAACGCAGAGGGACGGGCAGAGTTTGTTCGGCAATTAAAAAGGAAATATGATGGAGAAGTCGCAAACCTGAAGAAAAAGCTAACTCCCCTCGAGAATGAGATGGCTAAACAAACAAAGAACTTCAAGGCAGATAGGGAACATTGTTATGCACTGATGTCTCGGCTAGAAGAGGATATGCAACAGTTGCAAGATCAAAGCCATCATGATACTCAAGTTCTCGAAGCGAGGTATCAACAAATTGGACGCTCGCTCCAAGAGAAAGGCATCATTAGGGAAAGGGTTAGAGCAATTGCCGACTACATCGTCATGAAATGCCATGAGTATGAGGATATGACTAGATCCACTTTCTTCGCCGCAGTGATGACCTTTGTTCGCCAGATAATGAATGACTTGGATCGCCTCCAAGGAGATCTTGCACGTAGTCCCGTGGCGAGACCGACTGATGTCCCGTTGGCCCCTGGAGTATTTTTAGAAGCACTATGTACTCTTGATTTTCTTTTCGAGTCTGTATTTTAGTTTCCAGTTCTAGAGTCTGTTTCGAGTTTGTTTCGAGTCTGTTTTTAGTTTTTCAATTCTTAGAAAGGTAATGGAGTCGTTGTAATAGAGTAAATTAGAAGTTTTTATTTTAACGAAAAAATTTGAAAAAGCCCAAAAATGTTTATTCCTTTTATTTTGTATTTATTCCTTGAACTACGTGATGATCTAATTCACGCGGTGTCGTGATATCTAGGCAATCCCCATCGGATCCGGTCATAGTTTTAAATAACTCAAATAAAAGAGAAAATGACGAAAAGAGAAAACCAAACAAAAAAAGAAGAGAAGAAAAAGAGAGAAAACAAGAAAAAGAGAGAAAGCAAGGAAGAGAGAGAAAACAAGAATAAGAATAAGAGAGAAAACAATGAGAGAGTGCAAAGAAAAGAGAGCAAATAATGAAAAGCGCCGAAAGAAAAGAAAGAACGGGGAGATAAACAAAAAGCCGGGATGGGACACGCAACCGTTGCAAAACATGTAGAAACACATTTAACTGTATAGGTGCATCACATCCCCCCAATGTGCGATTCCCATGTGTTAATTGCCTCAAAATAATCGGTTTGTTGTGTCTGCTGTTGAGATCAGGTTCTGTTTTTAAGGTGGTTGGTTTTGTGGTAACCTGGATTCGCACCCTTACATTACAAGATCCAAGGGAAGTGTCGAAATGTCGTCGGAAAGTCATCTACCAAAAATTTCCATCCAAGAGGATAGCCCGATATCGGTTATCCCAACATCAGAGTCAGTGGCTGCTGAAGAAAATAGGGCACTGCGCCTCCGCGTGTTGGAAATGTGGGACGCTTGGTACAATGATAGAGAGCCGCCTAGTGCAATACCTGGTTTCCCCGAGCTACTTCCCAGAGCAAGTGGAACCTTCAACATCCCAATAAATTACCCGAACACCCCGCTCGGATATCCCACCATCTCAGCCCATTTCGCCGGAGCGCCTTCTGAGGTTCACCCCCAGGCATTGATTTCGGGAGTGGATTCTAATATATTCACCGCACCACCAACCTCGGCTACGGCACAACCAACTTTGCCCAGGCCAAGCTTTGAGCCATCGTCCTTTACTTTCCAAGTACCACCTTTTCCATCGGACACGACTCATTTCACCACCAATTATTACCCTCAACAACCTCGGTATGAGTTTACCGCGGGACAAGAGAGAATGAATCCCGAGCAAGAGGAAATCACTCGAAAAATGAAAAGCATGGAACAAAGCCTCAAGAATATACAAGGTTTAAGTGGCCAGAAGAGTGTATCCTACGGTGACTTATGTTTGTTCCCGCATGTTCATTTGCCCGTCGGTTTCAAGACTCCCAAGTTCGAAAAGAATGACGGACACGGGGACCCCATCGCCCATCTCAAGTGGTATTGCAACCAGTTAAGAGAAGCGGGCAAAAAAGAAGAACTCCTAATGGCTTATTTCGGAGAGAGTCTAGTCGGAATTGCATCCAAGTGGTATATGGATCAAGACATATCTCGCTGGCACATATGGGATAATTTTGCTCGAGATTTTGTCACGCAATTCCAGTACAATATAGACATAGCTCCAGATAGAAATTCTATGTCTAATTTCAAAAAGAAGTCGTCGGAGAGCTTCCGAGAATATGCTGTCAAGTGGCGCGAACAAGCTGCCAGGGTGAAACCCCCGATGGATGAGACCGAGATGGTCAGTGTCTTCCTACAAGCCCAAGAGGCCGACTACTTCCAGAACATGATGTCTGCCATGGGAAAGCCGTTTGCTGAGGCTATCACAACTGGGGAGATGGTCGAGAATGGTTTGAAAACGGGCCGCATATTGAGCCAGTCCGCTATAAGAGCTACGTCCCAAGCAATCCAAAGCGGTTCAGGGGGTGTAGCAAGCTGAAAGAAGAAATAAGAAGTGGCAATGGTGGCTTCAAGTCTGAGAAACCCCCGTCAACCCGAGGTTACTTCCCTTCAAACACCCCGCAACATTATCATCCTCACCAGGATGCGGCTTATGCCATGACTCCTCAGCCTTATGCGGTGATGAATGCCCAGCCATACGCTCGGCCACAACAACAGTTTAACCAAAACCGAGCTCCACCTCTTAGAAATATCCCTCCTCACCAAGCTCCATATAATCCCCGTCCTTCACAAAATAATTTTCCGTACAATGCCCGTGCCCGTGAGCCACCCAAAAGAACCAACTTCATGCCCATCGATGAATCATACTCTAGCCGTTTCCCTAAGTTGGTCCAAATGGGTTTATTGCAACCCGTACCTCCAAACAGGCAAAACCCAAAGTCGCCCTCCTACCGACCCGGTACCCGATGTGCTTATCATTCAAGAGTGAAAGGTCACGACACCGAAGATTTATGGACTCTTAATAGGGCGGTCGAAAGTCTAATAGAACAAAAGCGGGTAGTGCTGAAAGATAAAGAGATCCCCAATGTGACCAATAACCCATTGCCGGGTCACAACAACGGGCCAGTTATTGGGATGATTTGTGAAGATAAAGAGTTTGACCCAGCTCTGAAAGCTATCATCGCTATCGCCGATGTTGAAAAGAAGCCAAGGGCGGTTGCAAAGCAAGCAAAGGGGGAGAAGAAGAGCAATTCCACTCCTCGAAATGTAGAAAAGACTGTGGAAGCCAAGATAGGGGTCCTAAAGATGCCATTCTTTATGTTCCCCGGGTCCCCAAGAAAGAACAGTTCGTGTTGAGTCCCCCCAAAAGGTTCGAGCTAAACAAGGGACCTAAGATGTATGTACCAAAAGGGACTTATGTGGCGCGGGGGCTGGTAATTTCACCAAGGCTGAATGAGCCCGTGGTTATCAGCCGCGCACCACAGAAGCCCATGAAGGATCCCACTGCTGTCCCCTGGAACTACAACAAAGAGGTAGTGACGTACAAGGGAAAAGAAATCATGGGGGAAGTGAATTAAACAAACCCGTCTGGGAAAAACCTCAACTTGGGGGAATTGAACAAAGCCAAAAAGAAGCATTTTCCGCTCAAAAAAGCCAGTCAGTGCTGAAGAGGCCAAGGAGTTCTTTCGAAAGATGAAAACCTCGGATTATGATGTAATTGACCAACTCCGGAAGTCTCCCTCCCAGGTCTTAATTTTTTCTCTACTCATAAGTTCGAATGAGCATCAGAAAGTGTTGATAAAGACCCTCAATGAAGCATATGTTCCGATCAAAACCACTATTGAGCAACTTGAAAGAATGGCAGAACGATTCTTTGAAGTAAACCGAATTTTATTTAGCAGAAATGACTTGCCCCTGGAAAGGGATGCCCACAACAAAGCTCTTCATTTGACAGTTCAATGTGAAGGGTACTACGTGAAAATAGTCATGCTGGATGGCGGATCTGGGGTCAGCATCTGCCCTCTCTCAACTTTGCAAAGAATGGAAATTGGGACTGAGAGAATCAGGCCTAACAATGTTTGTGTACGTGCTTTTGATGGCGTCAAGAGAGACACAATAGGGGAAATTGATTTGATCTTAACTATCAGTCCTGTGAATTTTGAAGTGACATTTCAGGTCTTGGACATGGACACTTCCTATAATTTCTCCTAGGAAGGCCTTGGATCCATGATGCAGGGGCCGTACCTTCTACTCTCCACCAAATGGTGAAGTTTGAACACGAAGATCAGGAAATCGTGGTCCATGGAGACGAAGAGCAATCAATTTATAGGGACCCGTCAGTCCCATGTCTCGAGGCTAAGGAAGGTAGCGAGCAAATAGTCTATCAAGATTTTGAGATTGTGGTCGCGGATCAGTGTGAGGAAGTAAACCCGTTTCCTCAACCCTTTTTGTCAAATGCGTCAATCATGGTCGCCACTGAAATGATCAAGCACGGGTATAAGCCCGGGAAGGGGCTCGGGGTATCTTTGCAAGGTATCACGGAACCTATCACTTTAGCCGCCAGTGAGAAATTCTTCGGTGTGGGTTTCCAAGCCACAGAAACTGATGTGACATGGGCAAATGAATGAAAGAGCAATGGTTGGGTGTTGCCTCAGCTGATCATGCATCTCTCCAAAACATTCGCCAAGCCAAGGTACATAGAGGAAGAAGATGAGGCCTTCACGGCCGAAGAAATTGAGGATATATGTGGAGCCATGAGGCAAATGTTATATGAAGCTCACATGGTCCAGCAGGGTGAAGGATCAAGCACTGCTGAGGTGCAGTATATGGGGCCCGACGCCAAGCTTCAAAATTGGAAGGCTACTCCGTTCCCAGTCAGGCGGGAATCCTGGTAGTTTAGTCTTGCCATCTTTTCTGCATTCGGAGTTATTCCAGGGTGTAACTCAATTGTTTCTTTTAGGTTATTGTCTTTAAGATTCCAATGTAAACTCTTCTATCTTCAAATTCAATAAAATGAAATCAATATTTCATCGTCTATGAATCTCTTTCTTTATTCTTTCGAATTTTTGTTACTTTTCTTATTTCTTCTTTCAATTCTAATAATACGGACTTAAATAACATGACATGCTTGCGGACTTCAAGCCCAGATCCTAACACGCTGTCTAATTGTAAAATAATGAATCAAGAACCATAATACGATGAAGATAAGGCTTTTAGGGAAATAAACCGAGAATTGGAACAATTTGAGAATAAGCCTAAGCCAAACTTAAATGAAACTGAGCCACTTAATTTGGGTAGTTTAGAAGAGGTCCAGGAAACCATGATAAGCATTCACACTGATGAAAGAACTAGGGATGCATTGATCCACCTTTTTTACGAATTCAAAGACGTGTTTACCTGGTCCTATGATGATATGCCATGACTAAGTGTTGATTTAGTGGTACATAAATTGCCAACTTACCCCGGTTATCCCCCTGTCCAACAAAAGCAGCGAAAGTTTAAAACGGACATCAGTGACAAGATTAAAGAAGAAGTCACCAAACAGTTGAAAGCGGGTGTGATCCGAGTGTTCCGATACACCACATGGTTGGCTAATGTGGTCCCAATGCCAAAGAAATATGGGAAAACCTGAGTGTGTGTTGACTATTGGGATCTAAACGAAGCGAGCCCAAGGACAACTTCCCGTTACCAAACATCAACATCCTTGTTGACAACTGTGCCAAACATGATATACAGTCTTTTGTGGATTGTTATGCTGGGTATCATCAGGTCTTGATGGATGAAGATGATGCAGAAAAGACGGCTTTCACCACCCCTTGGTGTATTTACTGTTACAGGTTCATGCCTTTTGGTTTGAAGAACGCCGGGGCAACTTACATGAGAGCTATGACTTCCATCTTCCATGACATGATACACCAAAAAATCGAGGTGTATGTGGACGATGTGATCATTAAATCGAGAATGCAGGATGACCATGTTCGGGATCTGAGAAAGTTCTTTGAGCGTCTGCGTAAGTATGACTTGAAGTTAAATCCAGCTAAATGTGCATTTGGAGTTCCGTCTAGGAAACTTTTGGGGTTTATAGTCAGTCGGAGGGGCATCGAGCTAGATCCAACAAAGATAAAGTCTTTTCGGGATTGGACTCCTCCGAGAACCAAGAAAGATGTTATGAGTTTGTTGGGAAGGTTAAATTGCATCAGCCGATTCATTGCTCAGTTGACTTCCACATGTGAACCCATATTTAAGCTGTTAAAGAAAGATGCGGTGATTAGATGGACAGATGGGTGTCGAGAAGCTTTCGACAAAGTCAAAGAATATCTGTCGAATCCACCAGCCTTGGTCCCACCCGAACCTGGAAGGCCTTTATTTTTGTATTTGACAGTGTTGGAGAATTCCTTTGGATGTGTTCTCGGGCAACATGATGTGACCGGGAAGAAAGAACAGGCAATATACTATTTAAGCAAGAAGTTCACTAGTTGTGAAGCCAAATAAACTTTATTGGAAAGGACTTGCTGCGCCCTAACTTGGGTCGCTCAGAAGCTTAGGCATTACTTGTTGGCCTACACCACCTATCTCATCACCATATTGGATCCTTTGAATACATATTCCAAAAGCCAATGCCCACGGGGAGGTTAGCAAAATGGCAAATCCTGCTCACCGAGTTTGACATAGTCTATGTCACCCGTATGGCAATGAAAGCTCAAGCTTTGGCAGATCACCTAGCTAAAAATCCTGTTGATGATGAATATCAGCCTTTGAGTACTTACTTTCCGGACGAGGAAGTAAATTCAGTTGAGGTAATTTCAAAAGACAACAACGCTTGGAAAATGTTCTTCGATGGATCTATGAATGCAAAAGGTGTCGGGATTGAGGCAATTTTGATCTCACCCACTGGTCAGCACTATCCAGCCACAGCCCGACTTCGGTTTTTCTGCACGAACAACACTGCCGAGTATGAAGCCTGCATTATGGGCATGAACATGGCAATCGATCAGGATGTGGAAGAATTGTTAATCATGGGAGATTCGGACTTGATTATCCGACAAGCTCAGGGTGAATGGGAAACTCGGGATGTCAAGCTTATTCAATACAGGCAACATGTGGATGATCTTAGCAAGCGGTTCAAGTCTGTCGAGTTCAAGTACATTCCTCGGTTTCACAATGAGTTAGCCGATGCACTAGCTACTTTGGCCTCGATGCTGCCATATCCAGGAAATGCACACATTGACCCACTCGAAATCCAAATTCGAGAAAGGCATGGCTATTGCAGCGCAGTTGAAATAGAGCCTGATGTTCAGCCATGGTATCATGATATCAAAAGATTCTTGAAAACAAAAGAATATCCCGAGCAAGCTAGTGGAGACCAAAAGAGAACCATTAGAAGGCTTGCCAGTGGCTTCTTCTTGAGCGGAGAGGTCTTGTACAAAAGGACTCCAGATCTGAACCTCTTAAGATGTGTGGATGCCCAAGAGGCCGGAAGGATCATGAATGAAGTACACGCAGGAGTGTGTGGACCCCATATGAATGGATACGTCCTTGCAAACAAAATCCTTCGAGCAGGTTATTACTGGATGACTATGGAAAAGGATTGCTTCAGTTTTGTCCGAAAGTGTCATTAGTGTCAGGTACATGGTGACCTGATTCATGCACCGCCTTCAGAATTACATCCTATGTCAGCATCGTGGCTGTTCGTTGCTTGGGGTATGGATGTCATTGGGCCAATCGAGCCAAAAGCTTCAAATGGGCACAGATTCATATTAGTTGCCATTGACTACTTCACAAAGTGGGTCGAAGCGGTCACTCTCAAAGCCATTACTAAGAAAGCAGTGGTAGACTTTGTGCACTCCAATATCATCTGTTGTTTTGGTATTCCTAAAACTATCATTACGGACAATGCTTCAAATTTGAATAGTCATTTGATGAGGGAGATATGTGAACAATTTAAGATCACGCATCGGAGTTCTACCCCTTATCGGCCTAAAGCTAATGGTTCTGTTGAAGCAGCGAACAAGATTATCAAGAAGATTCTTAGAAAAATGATTCAAAGTTCTATATAATGGCATGAAAAGTTGCTATTTGCATTGTTAGGATATCGCACGATTGTGCACACATCAGTTGGGGCAACACCCTATCTATTGGTTTATGGCACTGAAGTCGTAATACCCGCAGAAGTTAAAATTCCATCTCTCTGAATCATAGTCGAAGCTGAGATTGAGGATAATGAGTGGGTCAAGACTCGTCTAGAACAGTTAACCCTGATTGGTGAAAAGCAGATGGCTGCAGTTTGCCACGGGCAGTTGTATCAACAAAGAATGGCCTGTGCCTACAACAAGAAAGTGCAGCGTAGGAACTTTGAAGTGGGGCAACTCGTTTTGAGACGTATTCTCCCGCATTACAAGGAAGCAAAAGGAAAGTTCGCTCCAAACTGGAAAGGTCCATACATTATAAGAAATTTGTTGCTGAAAGGGGCATTGTACTTGGGAGACATTGAAGGAAATGACCCTGAAACAGCTGCCAATGCAGACGCGGTCAATAGGTATTACATTTAACCCTTCTACGGTACCGATATTATCCGATTGGGATGACGAAGGCTTTCATTCTCGCTACCCCAAACACTTCAACCCTTTGCTAACCCTTTGAGCCGGTTACCTTTCTCCGATTACCCTCTTTGGAACCCGAAAACGTTTGTCAAAAAAAAAAGAAAATCAAAAACAAAATTTTCCCTGAACTACGTTCGACTTGATTTTGAAAGGATACGTAGGCAGCCTCTCTCTAGGGTTCAGTCACAGCAAAACAAAAAATCCACATTCCCCTCCAAAGTTGAAACTGGGGCAGTATTAATAATGGTTCGGCGATGTTTCGCCTGAAAGGTTCCAAAGTTGTAATTTCATCCAAACTCTTTTTACCCTAAATCCTGTTCAAAGTCCTTCTAATCAATCGGTAAAGAAGTTCAAAATGGGAGGATGTTGGTTATTTGGATCTGATACAATCAAATGAGAAAAATAAAATGAGAGAGTCTTATTGGTGAAAACCCACACGGGCACCGTAAGGCGATGGTGAGCAGAAAAATTGAAAATGAAAGAGTCTTGTTAGTGAAAACACACAAAGAGAACTATAAGGTGACGGTGAGAAGAGAAATAAGAGAGGTCAGTTGGTGAAAACCCGCAAAGGGCGCCACTGATCGAAAAAAGGAATTCCTTACAACCATCGGCACTGATAGAGTCCTGGCAAGGTTTCTCGGTTTTGAGGTATGAGTTATGATGGGTTTATGAGAGATTGGATGGTTGCGCAGATTGGGGTCCAGTCCAAGAAGCATGTCATGTCTATTGAAGTCTGCATGCACTCCAGATAAGTCCTTCTTTTCTTTCCCCGAAAGGGACACTTCTTGTTACATTCATTATCCTGTCCTTTGTTTACTTTTCTTTGAATCCCTTTCGGTCTAATCCTCCTCCGAAACTAATACAAAGAAAAGATGGCAAGATTTATTTTACAGGTTTCTGTTTAACAAAAGTTAAAATTCAAGGAAGGGCACCCAGCCTCAGCAGGTGCATCAAGTCGATCTCGACTGGCCATGATAGCTGATGCTCCGGAGTCAAAATTATTGAAAAGGAAAGAAATTCAAAGTCAAGTGCCCATAAAGGAAAGATAAGGAGAAAAGGCCAAAGCCCCACACGGGTTAGCCGTCACGCGGAATTTTTGAAAGTCAAGATCCCTGGGTTTAGAAAGGAAACCGATCTCCAGAATGCTAGCGAGCAATGGAGATTTTCATAGAAAGAGTTGGGCCGAGATCAAGTGACTAAAACAATCAGGCCACAAAACTAACCACCGTTTCAAACTAACAAATTGTTATTTGATTTCAAAACAGGAAAACAGGTGCAGTCCAAAACAACCTTGCAAAAAGCAGGTGCAATAAAAGCAAGTTACGTAGAAACCAAAACGGTTCTGCAGCAAAAGTTGACCCGAAAAGGGAAGTCCCTTTGTAAACTCTTCATTCATTCTCCTAAATAAAATGAAAAAAAGAGAAGAAAGTAAAGAAGAAGAAAGATTCAAAACCATGGTAGCCTAGGGTCCCCAATCTCTAGCTACGTTTTTCCAACATAGGGTCCCATTCCCTAGTCGATGCCAACATAATCTGGTAATTTTTATAGTATAGGGTTCCACTCCCTAGTTGATCCCCGGCGTAACCCAAGGACCTTTTCCGGCATAACCCGATGACCTTTCCAGCATAACTCGAGGACCTTTCCCGGCATAACCCAAGGACCTTTTTCCGGCATAACCCGATGACTTTCCTGGCATAACCCGAGGACCTTTTCCGGCATAACCCGATGATTTTTCCCGGCATAACCCATGGACCTCCCCAGCATAACCCGAGGACCTTTTCCGGCATAACCCGATGACCTCCCCGGCATAACCCGAGGACCTTTTATGGCATGACCCAATGACTTTCCCGGCATAACCCGTGGACCTCCCCGGCATAACCCCAGGATCTTTTCCGGCATAACCCGATGACCTTTCCGGCATAACCCGATGACCTTCCCCGGTATAAACCGAGGACCTTTCCGGCGTAACCCGGTCATTTTTCCAGCATAACCTGGCAATCTTTCCAACTCAGGGCCTCCGTTCCCCAGTTGATTTCATTGTAGTTGTAGGGTCTCCACTCCCTAATCTCTTTTTCCCAGGGATACACAATCCCGATTTTAATTTCTTTCAATAAAGAAATAGTTTAGGTTTTGTTGCAATAACTCACGAATTTTTCCTAGTGAAAACTGGGGCAAAAAAATTTTGTTCGTTTGTTTGTTTTGGTGCCTGAACAGGTTTTTACCATAAGGCACAAGTTTCGAGGCGACCAAAAGAAGAAGTCTCGATTCAAATAAAGAAAAGAAAAACAAGGAAAAAGCAGAGAAAAGATGTGGACCGCTCAAGATATGATTAAAGTCGCAAGCTTTGCATGTCCCGCCGTGATCCGAAAAGCTGAAGAAGAATGAACCAGCAGTTGCAGCAAACGAGCATCAAGATTCGGATCAGAGCCTGCAGGAAGAACCAGCCAAGACTCAGGATCAAGCTTTAGAAAGTTTATAGATAGGAATCTTGTAACTCATAGTTGATAGGCTTAGCTAGTTTAGCTTTTTCATCTTTCATTTTGGTGTAATAAGGAGCTCAGCAAGCAGAAACATCAGCAATAGCACTGAAATCACAGTTTCTCGGTAGTCCCAGCTACCAAAACTTCCAGAACTACACTGACCTGATTCCTTTATAGCCAAGGATATGTAGGCAACCTCTAAAGCAAGGTTCGGCTAGACTTTTTCCGAAAGATGCTTGCCACGGAGTTTCAAACGGGCAAAAATCGCTCGTAATTGCTCATTTTATCTTTGCCCGAAAACCCTTCGTGTTTCCGAGCAAAGAGGGGCAGCTGTGAGCATGTGATTTTTGCCCTATATAAAATACTCCTATAAAATCAAAGAAAATATATTTTTTCCAATTATTTGCCATTTTATAGGATTTTTGTAGGATTTTATTAATTGTTTGCATTTTTTTGCACGTTTAATTTTGTTAAAAATCATAAAAAAATTTCAAAAATACCATGAATTGCATTTAGATCTTTGTTTTTATATTTTTTAGGATTAATTAGTTAATTTAATTATTTTATTAAAAATAAAAATCACAAAAAATGGCTTATGTTTACATTTTATCTTTTAATTCTTAGATTAGTGATTTTTCTCTTTTAATTTAGGATCAAGTAATTGTTATTAAATATTATAATTAGATAATCAGTTTAATTTTATAATTCATATTAATTTAGGAATTTAATTTAGGATTTTTAATTCAAGAAAAAGAAAAAAAACAAAAAAAGGAAATAAAAGGGGTAACTGAAGAAAGGGGTTTTTAATCTGAATTCGTCCCAAAATTCCCCTCCCCCCCCCCCCCCAAATCAATCCAGACCCAGGCCAAAACCCTTACCCGGTCAGACCTCCCCTCACCCAAAACGACGTAGTTGCATTGCAAAACTACACCGTTTCGATGCCTTTGCCCCATTAAACGACCAAATCCCCCTGGCTTCATTAATTCAACCAATTTCATTAAGTTTAAACCTAGCCCCGTTTCTCTCAGAGACCACCGCCCCACTCCACCGTTCCTCCGCCGCCCGGAAATCGTCTCGTGGCGGCGGACCACCTCCAAAAGCCCTCAAATTTCAACCACACAAACTCCATCATCCCCTCACCCATATCCCGCCATTGATTTCTCCAAAAGATCACTCAATTTCTCTGAATTTGAGATCCAAGAATAAAAATCTAAGCTTTTTGCCTTTTGTTCAAATTTTCTTGATTTGGTCCTCAATCCATGATGAAGCCTGCATGAATTCCCCAATTTTTTCAACGAAGGAAGTCGTTTAATCTTGAGATTGTCCTATCTCACAGATTGGCCGTATTTGGGCAAATAATCTGTGAATGATTCAAATCCTCTGAGCCTTTGCCTCGTCTTGTCTTTGGCATGTGGCGAGGATTGTTGCATGAAGCACTGGCCATGGACGAGATTCCGGCCAGTGATCATGTTATAATTCTTGCCATTGGCCGAGATTTTTGTTCGTCGGAGTTTGAATCAAGCTCCTGTTGTTTTTCTCAGAGGTATTGAAGTTTTTGGCGATTTCATCGGTATAATTCTCCTCCCATTTCTTCATAACCTCTACTGTGATGCCATTTTAATGTCTAAAATTATTTTTCTAGGGCATGATTGATTAATCAGTGATTAATAGCAATAATTAGGCTTAATTACTTTCATAATATATAGTTTCTAAAAAGATGCATCATTAGTCTTTGATTAATCAGATCTTGGTTTAATTCTGCATAAAATTGTTTTTGGTTTATGGGTGGGTTCAGATTTGGGTTCTGTTAGTGCAAAAGCCCAAGTAAAATATTGGGCTTGTGGTTTAAGTGGTCAAGGTTCAGTACCACCTGGGTTAAATCTTAAAACAGTAAAATAAAAGGGGTAAATACAGGGGTACTGGGGGCTCGAATTGGATAGGATTTGAGGAAAGCTTATAGGAAGCTTCCAGATAAAAGCTGACAAGGATCATTTAGAGAAAAAGAGGGGGGAAATTCTGGGGCAGGGGTGTAAGTTGATTAAATCAAAAGTTTAAAGGGTACTTTTGAAATATAAAAATCTGATTTGGTTGCCCTAAATCCCCTCTATAAAAGATCCTCTTGCCAATGATTAGGGCATAGAAAAAGAGTAAAAAAAAGGGCAAACAGCTGAAAACAAACTTTCCTAAAGTGTTCTTAAGAAATTTTGAGCTTTCTTTTGTTCTGGAGTTCTTCTTTGCTGGGTTTCAGAAGCTGGAACATAATTTTGGGTTTGTTCATTGCTGGTTTTTGCTGAGCTGAGCTAGGAACTGCAGATTTCTTTGTTTCTTTAGGCTGATTTTCCTTTTGCTAGGTATTTTTTTTTTGAACCTTTTTATGTCTTGTTGAGTTGCCTTGAATGAAATGTTGTCTTCTTTAAACATTTGAGCATAAGTGAAGTTGGATTATTTTACTCTTGCAATGTTCTTGGAATTTCCAGCATGTTTTAAAGCCTTAAATCTATTTAGTTTGTTTTCTTTTCATTCTTTTTTTTGTTTTAATTTGTGCAATGGTTGGAGTGTTAAGACAATGGAAATGGTCTATTGATATCTAGTAGTTGATGTAACATGCAATTTGGATGTCATGCTGTCTTTCCCTTTTCTTTTCTTTCTTTCACGTCGTTATTCTTATTTATGAGTAGTATGAGCCATCGGTTACTAAATGTCTTTTGATTTGAAGGTTGAAGTTGTTGTTTAGATCATGCAGATTTGGCTGTAGTCTAAATAGGAGTTCTACTGTAGAGTTCTGTATATGAGATATGTAGATTTATGTTAATTTGAGGATGTGAAGGTTGTTTGCTATTGATTACCTAGCTGTAGTTTGCAGATCTGACCACTAATTAGTTAGATTGGTAAGCTCTAAAGCTAAGGAAGGGATTTAAAGTCGCAGGAAAGGAGTTTGGAGCTGAAGATTTAATCTGATCATGCGTTGGTTTAGTTTGTTATTGTAAATTATTTTTGTATACATTAGAAAGTATTAATTATTAAGAGTTGTGATTGAAATGGCCAGAACTGTAAATGCCAGATTCTAGATAGTCTTCTTTTGAAGTTTTTGAATGTCAATGATTTCCTTTTCTATGCATTTGCTGTGCTGGGTAATTACCACAAATTTGACTATTTGTATAAGGAGTTTTGAGTCAACTTATTGTGTTGGGCTTAGTCAAAGTTAATTATCAGCCCAATAAAGAATTCTAGCAAATCGTTTAGGGCCTGATACTTTTCATAAACGAGATTATATACCTGGCCCGTATTCTTGTAATTAAGATTCATGATTTCCTTACCAACTCAGTTCGCACACTTTGGGTTCAAAATTGATTGTATTTAGTTCTTGAGTTCTAGTTTATCAATATGATTGTGACCATTTGTTGTGCTTCTCTTAGTGTTCAAAAAATGCATCCACCCACTATTAATTTCAAAATTTGGACCTCGCATGTAATATTGAACTGTAGATTTGTATTTGAATCTTGTGAACATGTGTAGTCTGTTTTAGGCGTGAACCTGACAAATATCGTTTTTTTACTAATGAATTACTAGTAATTGAGTACAATCCATTTAAAATAAATTGAGGTGTGCCATCTATAATTACAACAACAACAACAACTACCCAGTAAAATCCCACTAAGTGGGGTCTGGGGAGGGTAATGTGTACGTAGACCTTACCCCTACCCGATAGAGCAGAGAGGTTGTTTCCGATAGACCACAAGAAAAGACAACTCATTAGTAACTCCAGTAGAAACTGTAATAGTAACAGAAGCACAACAACCAAAAGATGTGCCATCTATAATTGAACTCCATAATTCATGGCCCTCACATTAATACCAACTAGTGTAGAAAACACTTCGAATATTCCGTAGTTTTCTTTAGGCTCGTAATTAAAATCGTCACAACTACGGGTACGGTTCCCGTGGTGTAGTTGTTATACTTAAGTTCAAATTAGTTTTAAATATGAACATCCGTAGTTCGCTTTAGTTGAGTACAAATTTTTTAAAATAAATTAAGGTGTGCCATACACAAACAAAATCCATAACCTATGTCCCTCACATAAATATTGACTTAGTGTAGAAAATAATTTTAAACACTCTTAGTTTGCTTTAGGCACGTTTATAATAAAATCATCATAGCTACGGGTATGGTTCCCGTGACGTAGTTGTGATACCTAATTTCCAAACCCGGGGGTATATTTATGTGACCCGGCCACAACTTCTAATAACTTTAATAAATTAAACATGTTGTGAATCGTGGGTACGGTCCCCGTGACATGATTCGCAATATGTATCAAACAAGCAAGTGTACGTCAATCATAACTTGTTCAAGAAATAATTCCATAAATCCTAAAAAAGAGGTATAAAATAATTAAAAGTGGTTATAAAGTTAAAAATTCACAATAGATTTAAAACGCATAGTAAATCAGATAATAGGCCAATATTAATAGTTTAAGCGACCGTGCTAGAACCACGGAATCCGGGAATGCCTAACATCTTCTCCCGGGTTAACAAAATTCCTTACTTAGAATTTCTGGTTCGCAGACTTTTAAAATAAAGTCGAAATTTCCTCGATTTGGGATTTTAAAATAAACCGGTGACTTGGGACACCAAATAAACTATTCCAAGTGGCGACTCTGATAAATTAAATAAAATAATCCCATTTCGATTTATGTCACTTTAATTGGAAAAACTCCCTTATATACCCCCTCGGGTGGTAAAAAAGGAGGTGTGACAATATGAAATATCCTCAATGGTCCATAATTACTCAAATAGTATCAAACTTCCTCGAAACCCGTGGCAACCTTACAATAAAATCCATAATCATACGCTTTTACTTCCATATCAGTATAGCCATCTTCACGGAATAAACCAGTCATTCTTTGATGTTTGTTCTCAACATGCTGACAATCAAACACCGTGAAACTTGCTCAATAATGCTGCCTCAAATCACGATACCTCTGTGTAATACCTGGACGAATAGAATACCATAACTATGAGCCTCTTCAAGGATCATCTTCGTTGAATCATCAACACTAGGAATGCAAAATCGACCCGAAAGTTGCAACACACCATCCACATTAAGGACCACCTCCTTAGCACTACTTTGCAGACCATGTCCCCGAGGACAAGCAAATAGAAACCATCATATTGACAATCCTTAATGCACTCAAACAAGGATGACTATGCAACAACACAAGCAAGAACTCTACTAGTCTCAGAAATACCCAATCTCACAATCTATCAACTAAAGCATGAATACCCATAGTCCAATACCCCTCTTTCGCTAGAACAAATGCCAAACTCCAAATCACGAACGGGGTAATCCATCTCATGTGGTTGCGACTGCCGCTAGCATAAGCAATCACACTACCATTCTGCATCAACACCACATCAAGACCAATGCATGAATCATCATAATACATTGTATAAGGTCCCAAACCCGTGGGCAACACCAAAACTAGGGCTACCATAGGCAGAAACTCATCTGCAAAGTGACAATAGTAGTGTGACCTCATAATATGGAAACAAACATCCTGCACCATATCTGTTCATCATCATATCTCGCTGGTACCTAACTGACACCGAGTACTCAACATCGTGCACCTATGAATGCGACAGAACTGAAGATATAGGCGTCAAGCGGAGAAAAGTTGCACAATATGGAATCAATAAAGGGAAAGTTCCTAAACTCCTATAGCTTCTCAAAGATAAGTACAGACGTCTCTGTACTGATCCGCAAGACTCTACTAGAACTGATAATGAATTGTGAAACCTATATAAACCTAGTGATCTGATATCAACTTGTCACAATCAAAAATTTCACCGGAGCAGTGATGGAGCCTAACATTACTAGCTACACAAGCTAACAACAGATATGCGAAAATAAACTTTCACAAAGATTAGAAATAGTCTCAAAATTGGAATAATATAAATAACTAAAGTTATAATGTCAATACAAATGAATCCACGCCAAAATCTGGTGTCACCGAGTACACGAGCACTATAGATTACTAGCTCAAAGTTTAAACAAAAGACAATACTGTCCAAAAGACTAAATAGTAATAACAATAGACAAAAGAGGGGACTTCAAAGCCTACGAAACTGCAGTGCTACCAATAAATCACCAAGCAAATTCGGATATACAGCTCGCTAGCAATTGAAAGTACAAGAGGGAGGGGTGAATTGTTGTATTTTTCTTTTTACGACTAAGTACTTGACTAGTTTAACAATTAGTCGACTAAAAATAGATGTGAGATAAATGATAAAGATAGAATGTAAAATGCAGAAATTAAATGACACCAAGTATTTTTATGCTGATTCAGATTCAATGTGAATCATACTCCAATCCCCTTGGGTTGCAAGAGGGTTCTCTCTTCAACGCTCCTTGAAAACTTTGTACAAGTGAGTTGATGTTATCAAGAACACCAACTGTCTTTTAGTTCTAAGTACACTCTTTCTAATTTCGATACAATGCCTCAACAATATTTTTCTCTCTTTATTCTCTCTACTATTACACGATAAATCACACTTAGATTACAATGCTTGCTTAGAGTAGAACAAAGAGCGTGAATTTGGTTCGATCAAAGTATGTGTGTTCTCTTGGTCGTCCCCCTGTATATACACCTCGAGGGAACTGCTTTGATTCTTGATTGTGGTAAATCTTGAGAGATTACAAGCCCAAAAGAATTGATACTTGGAATAAATCGTAAGATGATTCTTTCCAAGAATAAGTGTGGAGCTTTGTTGATTTGTGTCTTGACTGGCAAACTTGATAGAACCTTCCATTGTTAGTGAATACTTATTTCAACGAACAAACTTTATTTATCCTTTGATTTCAGAATTCAACAACATCCCTTCAATGAGCGGATTTTCAATGCTTTGATAGATATGTCCAGCGGATTCTTAGCAATTTTGATCTCCTTTGATTTTGTTCCTTCCCTTCTTATCCTCCTTCGTATGGGCTATTTGATCTTTGGAGATCTTTTTCTTCCTTTCCTTTGCTCCTTCCTTTCTTGTCTTCCTTCGCATAGGTTGATAAATATTTGAAAATCTTACTTGTCCTTTCCTTAGCTCCTACAGTGTACCTACAAGTAGAGATATGTTATTTTTTATCATTAAAACCTGGATCTAATAATCTCCCCCCTTTTTATGATGACAAAATAATAAGGTAAAACTAGTTTACTTTCCTGTCCATATTAGTCAACTCTTCTTCTGTTGTAGTCGACTCCCCCTGAACTGGACAACTTTTCCTATATGAGCATGTGTTCTTATAAGTCGGCTCCCCATCAAATAGGCAGCCATAAAATAAAAAATTGTA
Source organism: Nicotiana attenuata (assembly GCF_001879085.1). Taxonomy (NCBI): domain Eukaryota; kingdom Viridiplantae; phylum Streptophyta; class Magnoliopsida; order Solanales; family Solanaceae; genus Nicotiana; species Nicotiana attenuata. Next base: position 27,849,645 of record NC_031989.1, read on the forward strand.
CTTGCAATCTTATTCTCCCCCTTTGGCATCAACAAAAAGGCATCATATGTGAAAGAATATGTCCAAGCAAGCAATAGCTAATAGCTAAAGTAATTGTCTTAATAGTACAACCCCATGATTGGATGGTAAGTCCAAAAACAAACACACAAAATATTGTCTTAAACATCCATCCACCAACAGATTTAACGACACAGAAAATAAGTGAAAGTGTTGCAGATAGCCTCCTTGAGATGATCAAAGCTAGCATTTACTATGACTAAAATATCCCATTGATCATGTCATTCACTTCCTTGAAAGTTTTTACTTTGTTCTCTGTTGTCTAGAGGATTTGGACTCTTATCTTGGATACATCAGAGCATGTCTCCTTTGATATGTCATGAATATATCCAATTGTTGTTTGAGTGGAGACTCGTAGATCTTTGATGATGGACAACTTTTTGTTGATGACAGTTAGCTTTTCCACAAGATAAGGGTCAGAAACACTAGGATGAGAAATAGAGGCCTTGGCTTTGAAGTCAATCAGAGCAGTCTTGGCTTCACCTTCTTGATTCTTTATCCAAGTGCCTTTCATATCAACGTTTCCCATGCTATCAAAGGCTTTGGAGTTGTAAGACTTAGTGATAGTGAGACAGGGATAGTTATGGAGATGTTGTGGGTTTCGAGAAGGTGGTTAATGACCACTCCATAGGGAAGACTTATGGGGTCATCGGCAATATCAATCATGAAATTGATGACCCGGGAGGACAATTTAACTTTTTGCTTGGTCAGGAGGCAACAAAAAAGGAAATATCCCATTGAGAGAAGTTTGAGAATGATCATGTATGAGGAAGATGAGTGGTTGCCACAATGTGTGTGAGAATATGAGTTTAGAAACATACATCACTAGGGCTTAATTGACTAGGAAGGGAATCAGCGGGTGACTCAGCTATACACCTTTTTGCTTGATCAAAAGAAATTTTAAAATCTTCAGGCCATGTATTCGTAACATTGAAAATCCAGAACACTTACAGTGAAAAATAGAATCAAACGAGACACAGTCCAAAACAAAGCGCTTACTAAGAACTAGATATTCTCTCAGGTTTTGAGGAATGAAGATTTGCATAGAACATTTTGACAATAGATTCATATACCTTTGGAGGAGGCAAAGAAAGAAAGTTTTCCAACCTTGAAAGTCGAAGATTTTCTTCACCTTGCTGTTTAAGCTTTCCATGTCACTCAGATCAGTGACCCTGCCATGGGCTATAGGTTTGTCCTTGAATGAGATGAAGGCGTCTTTGTTCGGGGTGTCCCAGAAGTTATGTCAGAGTCTACAGAGCTTGTGAGATCTTCCTTAAGCTTCTTTGGAGTGAGCAACTCAAGATTATCTTCCATCGGACGCTTACCTAGGGCTTTTTCGTTTAGACTACGCGCATCATCGGGGAGTTCTGCTTGTAAAGAGTCAAACTCTTTTGAGTGGTCTAACCCTAGATTGATCGTTTCTGGCGGTTGTGATGAAGGTTTTGATTTAGAGCGAGTGATTTCTCAAGTAAAGGCAAAGGGGTTTTTGGTACTTTTTGCCATTGTTGAGATGAAGAGAATGATTTGGTCAGATAAAAACAATGTGAGAGAAAGAGGATAGAGAAGGGGACCAAAAAGAGAGTGAGTTTGACGGTTGAGTGCAAAAAAGGAAAAGGCGTCACTGAGGCGACGTAAAAATTGATTTTCCTTTTGAAAAGTTGTGAAAAGGTGTGAAAGAGGGAAAACTGGAGGCACATTATTAATAGTACTTACACACAAAAGGAAACATGCAGATAATGTGGTAGTGAAAATAATTAATGTCACATAGGTCCTAATTTTTGGTACTAAGTGAAACAATGCCAGGAGGGTCCCGTAAAGCATAAAATCTGTCTTCAAGAAGGGGTTTTGTGAAAATGTCAGCCAATTTATCATTAGTGCCAACAAAAATTAATTATATATCTGCTCTAAGAACATGATCTCTAATAAAATGATGCTTGATATCTATATGCTTAGCCCTAGAATGATGCACATGATTCTTCGAGAGATGTATAACACTAGAATTATCAGAAAAAATTTGAATAGGTTTAAAAGATAATTCATAGTCACCCAAATGGTGGGACATCCAAGGCAGTTGAGCACAACATTGTCCAAATGGAAGTGTATTCTGCCTCAGTTGTGGACAAAGACTATCCTTGTTTTTTTGCTATTCCTGGAAGTTAATGATTTTACCAGCAATTGACAAAACCCACTAGAGTTTTTCCAATTTTCTTTGTCACCTGCAAGATCAGTATCTGAAAATCTTTCAAGTTGAAAATTGTTAGAACGTGGATACCATAGTCCATAAGAGGTAGCTCCGATAAGATAGCGAATTATTCACTTTATTATGATTAAGTGAGACTCCTTAGGAGCTGACTGAAACCTGACACATTTACACACACTGAACATGATAACTAGTCGACTAGCAGTTAAGTGTAGCAGTAATCCAATCATCCCACGATACTTGGTTTTATCCATTGATTTTCCTTTATCATCTTTATCAAGAGTGGGTGATGGACTCATAGGCGTTCAAAGTGCTTTGACATTGCTCATACCGAATTTTTGAATCAATTCCTTGGTATACTCCGTCTGACAAATGAATGTGCCTTTTTCTGATTGTTATATTTGTAGTCCAAGAAAGAATGTGAGTTCTCCCATCATACTCATTTCAAACTCACTCTGCATGAGGTTTGAGAAATCCTTGCACAAGATAGAGTTAGTACTACAAACTACAATGTCATCGACATAAATCTAAATAATGAGATAATTTGCAGATGATTTTTTGATAAATAATATAATATCTACTTTACCTCTGGTAAATCCATGATCAGTTAGAGAAGAGCTCAGTCTCTCATATCAAGCTCAAGGAGCTTTCTTAAGTCCGTACAGGGATTTAGTCAACTTACACACATGGTAAGAAAATTGTGAATTTTCAAAACTAGGAGGTTTCTTTACATATACCTCCTCATCAATGAAACCGTTTTAAAAAAGCACTTTTAACGTCTATTTAAAATAGTTTGAAACCTTTCAAATATGTATATGCAAGTAATATACGAATTGATTCTAATTGAGCTACCAGAGCGAATGTTTTATCATAGTCGACTCTTTTATGTTGTGAATAGCCTTGAGAAACTAGTCTGGTGTTGTTTCTAACTACCTTTCCATCTTTATTCAGCTTGTTTCTGAATACCCATTTGGTTCCAATGATTGCACTATTTTCTTGCTTAGGCACCAATTTCCATACTTTATTCTCATCAAATTGATCAAGTTCATCTTGCATGGCTTGTACCCAGCTGGCGTCCTTTGAGGCTTTATCAACCTTTTTCGGTTCGATTTGAGATATGAGTGCAATGTTAGCCTCTTGTTTTTGGGGCTCCCCTGGTTTTCATTCCATCATTTGGATTTCCTATGATGAACTTTTGCGGATATTACGGTTCACTTCTCCATTCATTTGGTCTTGTTCTAGCTTGCTGAGTAGTCGACTCCTTTTGGGTTCAACATGATCGCTGACAGGTTCATTAGTTGACCTGTCAGTTGATTTCTTTGATTCCTGAGATTCATTTGTCTTCGATACATCTTGGTTAATATCTTCATCACATGCAATGATTCCTTTCTCGGCCATAGAGTTATTATCATCGAAGATAACATGAACTGATTCCTCTACACACAATGTATGTTCATTATAAACACTAAATGACCTATTGTTATTAGAATATCCAAGAAATATACCTTCGGCGCTTCTTGGAGCGAGCGTACCAAGATTGTCCTTACCATTGTTGTGAATGAAACATTTGCTTTCGAAGGGATAAAAGTAGCCTATGTTTGGCATTTTGCCTATCCACAGTTTATATGCAGTCTTCATCAAAATAGGCCGTATGAGACATCTGTTAAAGATATGATGATGTGCTAACTGCCTCTGCCCAAAAGTGATTTGGCGGAGAATGTTCCAACATTGTTATTCTAGCAGGGTTCTGTTTTTGCATTCAACCACTCTATTCCGTTGAGGTGATCTGGGAGCTGAGAAGTTGTAAGTGTATCCTTGTTCCTTGCAAAATTCTTCAAATGATCTGGTCTTGAATTCTCTTCAATTATCTCTTTGTATAGTTGAAATGAGATACCCTTTTTCTCTTTCAGTTCTTTTGGGCTTCATCTTTGTTAGATAAGAATATTACCCATGCAAAACATGAATAATCATCAATAATGACAAATTCATATTGTTTTCCTCCAGTTCTAGCAGTTCTAGTAGGCACATATAAATCCATATGCAGTAGCTATAGAGGCTTGGTTGTGGAGACGACATATTTGAGTTTGAAATAATTTCTAAATTTTTTCCAAGTTGACATGCATAACATACATGATTCCTAGAGAAATTTAGTTTAGGAAGGCCAATGACTAGGTCATGTCTAGAAAGTTTTTCAACCAGGTGCATGCTTGTATGGACAAGTTTCTTATGCCAAAGCAAGGGTTCATCAGATATGGATGCTAGACAGATGTGGCCATCTAAGTTTCCAATGCATTCTAGAATGTAAACATTTCCATACCTCTTTCTTGGTAGAATAATTTTACCTGACACATCTTCGATATCACAACCTATTTTCTTGAATTTGACTTCATATCCGGAGTTAGATAATTGACTTATGCCCATTAGGTTATAGTTTAGTCCATCCACAAGATAGACTCCTGTAATATCGCAGTTGTTGTTGAATGAAACTATGTCGGTGAAAACAATTTTACCTTTTGAATCATCACCAACTCTTGACATTTCCCCCATTTATTTTTTAAACTTGTTTAAATAGATTCTTGTCACCTGTCATGTGACAGGTTCACGCACTATCAAGATAGCATTTCCCTTTTTGATTTTCCTGTGGTGTTCCTGCAAAATAAAATTATTGCCTTCGTTTAGGTACCCAAGCTTGCTTGGGTACTTTTTGGTTAGTTCTAGTAATATCAAGACTGTTTTTAGGCTTCCATATCCATCTTGAAATATTTGAGTTACGAAATCTACAAAAAGAATTACTTATGGCCAGTTCCATTACAATAGTGACATAGAGAATTTTTCATTTGATCTACTGGTGGTGTCAGTTTTAGTAGTTCCATCTCCAATAGTTCTTTTTTAAGTTTACCTATAAATCACTTGGTTTGACCTAACAGAGTTGTGACTGGTGGATTTTTTCATGTCATTGAGTTGCAATTTGAATTCCTGAACTTCTTCTAGAAGCACATCTCTTTCGATATCACAAACTTCAAGTTTAAGTTTCCAATCATTTTTCCCAATTCAACCTATTTAATTCATTTAGAATCTTTTGAGACTCTTTCAGGGTGGATCGAGAATATCTTGTAACTCATTGCATCTATCACATTCATAGGGACTTAACTCGCTAGATTCACCACGTGCCATGAAGAAATTTTCTGTTCTTTCCTTGTTGTCGTCATTAGATACATCTTCATCTATCCAGCAACCTGAGACACAGATTAGCAATTTTTTCATGCTCTGATCTATCTTCAACACTCCAACTTACAAAATATTTGTTTTTGTTAAATCCGCTAGAAGCTTTTCTTTTGAGATCTGGACATTCTGCTTGTATATGATCATATTTTCCACATTCATAACATATTCAATCGTTCCTTTCTTGTTCATTGTAGTGTTTTGAGGTTTTTCTAGAGGACATTCTTCCCTTTTTGGTATTCCTGTATCTTCTCATTAGTCCATTCATTATTTTGGAAACCATGGCTATCTTTTCTTCTAGAGCATCAACTTCGTTGTCATTTTCATCTTCAAATTCTTCAATCGAGGTTCTGAAAGCGACTGTTTTCTTTTTTTCTTCTTGCCCTCATTTTTTGAGATGTGTTTTCTCAAAGGCAATAAGATCTCCTCGTAGTTCATCATATGACATTTTGTCTATATCTTGAGATTCAAGTGCAACAAAAAAATTTGCCAAGTGGTTGGTAGAATTCTTATAATTTTCCGAACTTGCTCACCATATGAATATGGTCTTCCAAAGGCTTTTAGATCTTCAATAATTTTATAGAATCGAGCAAATATTTCCTTAATGGATTCACCTTTTTTCCTTTGAAAAAGTTCGTAGTCATGTATCATCAGATTTATCCTTGTTTCCTTGACTTTGCTCATCCCTTCATAAGTAACTTCCAGCTTATCCCACATTTCTTTAGCTGTATCACAACTTGAGATCTTCTCATATTCTTCTCTGCTTATCGCATTGCATAGAAGATTTCATGCCTTGGCATTAACTTGTGTTATTGCCATTTGCTCATCAGAGTATTCATCTATATCGATGGGGTCGGTGAATGTTTGTCCATCTATTTTCTTGTAGGACTTTGCTACTGGAATTGGATAATCTCCCTTTTTGATTACACCCCAAACTTTGACATCATATGATTTCGCATATATTTCCATGTGAACCTTCCAACGTAAGAAATGTTGTCCAATGAAGTATGGAGGCCTTGCCTGCGAGGTCCTTTCTTGAAATAAAGCTCAGATGATAACTTGATTTGACATGATATTTTCTCACTAGCTGTTAAGCAAAATGAAAATGTGAGACCTGCTCTAATACCAATTGAAAGTACAAGAGGAGGGGCGAATTATTATATTTTTCTTTTTATGCCTAAATGGTTGGCTAGTTTACCAATTAGTCGACTAGAAATAGATGCGAGGGAAATTTAAAAAACTGAATGTAAAATGCGAAAATTAAATGACACCGGGTATTTTTATACTAGTTCGAATTCAATGTGAATCCTACTCGAGTCCCCTTGGGTTGCAAGAGGGTTCTCTCTTCGAAGCTCCTTGAAAACTTCGCACAAGTAAGTTGATGTTATCAAGAACACCAAATGCTTTTTAGTTCTAAGTACGCTCTTTGTATTTTTGATACAATGCCTCACCAATATTTTTCTCTCTTTCTTCTCTCTACTAGTTACATAGTAAATCACATTCAAATTATAATGCTTGCTTAAAGAAGAACAAAGAGCACGAAATTAGTTCGATCAAAGTATGTGTAATCTCTTGGTCATCTCACGATATATATATACCTCGAGGATCTGCTTTGATTTTTGATTATGGCAGATCTTGAGAGGTTGCAATCCCAAAGGAATTGATCCATGAAATGAATCGTAAGATGATTCTTTCCAACAATAAGTGTGGACCTTCCGTTGATTTATGTCTTGACCTGCGGACTTGATGTAACCTTCCACTAGTGAGCGAATCCTTATTTCATTTAACAACCTTTATTTTATCCTTTGATTTCAGAATTCAACAACCTTCCTTCAATGAGCGGATCTTCAGTGCTTCGATATATATGTCGAGCGGATTCTTAGCAATCTTGATCTCCACTGATTTTGGTCCTTCTTTTCGTATCCTCCTTCCGCATGGGCTGTCAGATCTTTGGAGATCTTTTTCTTCCTTTCTTTTGCTCCTCCTTTCTTATCTTCCTTCGCATAGGTTGATAGATATTTGACAATCTTACTCGCCCTTTACTTTGCTTCTGGAGTGTACCTGCAAGTAGAGATATGTTATTTTTCATCATTAAAACTTGGATCTAATAGAAACCACTATCACCAATACCTGGATCTGCACACGTAGTGCACAGTGTAGTATGCATACAATCACCATCATGTACTCAATAAGTGTCACAACTCAAACTGATGGGCTGCGACGGGCACCCGGTGCCCATACTCAACAGAGTACCAATGTAATGTACCTTCCTCATTACATCAACATGGGTAAATGGGTCACAAGGGCCGCATTAGGTAACATGAATAAAACATGAGAGAACACTCTACATAAAATGACTCAACCCGATATACCGACTTATACATATGATGTACGGGCCTATAAGGCCAAAATAATCACTCGTACACTTAACATAGGCCGACAAGGCCATACAATCTTTCATATACATGACATATGTCTAACAGCCTCTAAGAGTAAATAAACATCATAAGGTCGGGATAGGGCCCCGACATACCAATCAATACATGTCTAAATCATACTAACTAAATAAGCAACTCCGGAGCAAATGGAGCGCACCAACATCTTCCGCTGAGCTGATAGCCTACTTGGAGGACTCTCAACCTGTCTATCGGGACCTGCGGGCATGAAACACAGCATCCCCAGGCAAAAAGGACGTCAGTACAAATAATGTACCGAGCATGTAAGGAATGAAAATCAGTAAACAATACACATGAGAGAAAAATGTAGCTCTATAAATTAATTAATATTATAATATCATGCATATGCGTATAAATGTCATACCATGCATGGGTATATGCGTTCATAACATCATCAAGCCTCTAAGGGCATCCCATGATATCATCTCGGCCACTGTGGGCAAATCATCAACGTATACCAGCTGATCAGGTGGTGGTGCATATATAACGCTGTAACCTTTTCCCATATATATATATATATATATATATATATATATATATATATATATATATATATATATATACATACGCGTATGTAATGCCATCTAGTCATGGGTCAATGTACATGTATAAATGAATGCAATGCATGAGAAGTACGTCAATAAAATCTCTCGGAACGTTAAAAGACCAGTATGCCTTTGATTAATATCATGAAATAAACTTTATCAACTTACGTATTTTCTGAGACCCATGAATAGATGATAGAACAATATGACACATGGGGAATCAAGAACATAAGCATCTCTAGCATTTCTATGGATAGAGCCATGCTCGTTTTGTTTCTATCGTATGGCTCATGCCAAAAGGAAAGAAGGGATAGCCTTAACATACCTGAGTCGATTCTCTTAACAATCCTTCTAACACACGTCTTTTGTGATAAAACACGTAACGGCAGATCGAAGTAGGGAAAATCCATACGATATTATTGAGAAGGATTGCACCGTACTCCTTAAAATTGCAAAATATCACGCTATATAGTATAAAATAGACTTCGTATGAAGTGTTTTGAAACCACTACATTGCTATTGCAATTCAAGAACCTTGCTGAAGCTTTCCTTCCTAATTTAGTATATGAGAGCAAAGTATTTTGGGTGAATTAGAAGGGTTATCTCGATCCTTTAGGTGTAAGTGTCACTAGGATGACTAAGCTTTGGCCTAAAGGCTCCTAACATGACACCTTGTTTTGTGATCTAAGAGTCACTTATTTGAGTAAATCTTGCTGCCACGTTGGTTCATCCAACTTTATCCACCAAACCTTATCCACAAATTTCCAGTTACATGTTAATTTTCCATTAACCAATTATCCACATAATTAAGAATTATCTCAAATTGTTTAAAATACTACTCACTTTTAATACTCTTTATACACCTTACTATCATGGCCATGTGGTACCTTGTATGGCACTAGTCCATAAATACCGGGTATTTTAGCTCGGGCCGTATATTATCCCAAAATGTCAAACTTCGACGAAATTCATTTTCTTCGATGTTCTTACTCTCTCACCTTCACGAATTTACTCATCACTTGTTTGAAATAACATAATGCTTATAATCTCCAAATAATCTCATTCCCAAACTTACGTCGATTAACTTACAACGAAACTTTAACATACGAAAATACGGGATGTAATATCTCATTTCCAAGCTTTCATCAATTTACTTATGGCGTACTTTTACGTACGAAAATATGGGGTGTAACACCATTCCCCCCTTTGGAACATTCGTCCTCGAATGTTGACTGATGCACTTATCGTTCTCATAACCTATTGCTCTTGCGAATACCTTAATACTCTTCTTGCCATTTAGGCAACTGTTCTTTGAATAAACCAAAGGCTAGGGCATTCCCCCCTTTAGGCCTCTTTCTCACACCACGACTTGTATTCAGAATCCTTCCAATCTCGTAACTGTTGCTACCTTTTGTCATGCAGCCTGTATGACTCTAACCTTGTTAGTGTGCCTATGCGACTCTTCTCTCCTCTTTCCTCCATCTTTTAGCCAATCTCATACAAAATTATGATAAGTTGTCCGTCTTGGCGTCATTTAATTTACTACTTCTAAGTAAGCCATACTATACCTTTAACTCTTACTTCGATTTATTGTTACTGAGGTCTGTTACCAAACTCCAAGTTACTCTTGTTGCTTATCCTATATATATAAATCTAAGTCCTTAATGCTTCTTTGTTATTGTTCGTCTTAAGAATCTGAAATGATTAGACTCCTCCACCTGGGGTGATACCATGCTTCCATAACCGTATTTCATAGCATCCCAATGTGATTCACCTTACGTGGGTATTTTAATCTTGTATAATTCATGAAATCCCTATTTTTTTCTTCAAATCGTTACTCCATCGAAGGCCAAAACATCATCCTTTATCTATCACAATAAAACCTTTATTCTACTAACAAGACCGCATTCCATCTCTTCTAAGTGCTTCTAGTCTTAGACTCCTTTGAGTTAATTCAGGCTATACTGAACTTTCTGTAACTTAAAGAAACCCTTAGCTCTTTTGTTTTCATGGGCTCAATCCCGAGGACTTATCCATTCTCGTCACCTTCTCCCTTGCCTTTCGTTATCCTTACTCATGTCTTCCTAAAACCTTGTCGCCTTACCATACTATAGCTTGCGATCTACACATTTCTATTTATATTACTCACAACCTTCCTTCAACTTGCTTGCACCATAGATTTCCTTATGTTATTCGAGAACATCAAGTGAGGCATCACATTGTCTCAAACTCTTCTTTACTCTCTTAACTAGAACTCTCGATTTAGAAACCATAGGCTGGAAGGTATGCCACTAACGACGATGCTATCATTCATGGATACTGAATCCCCACGCTTCTAGACTTTTATCTGAATTATACACTATTCACAACCTTCTGCATTTGAGTATCATGTACGATGTCCACCTTTACCTTACTTATATTAAAATCTCGCATGATATCTTCTATCTCTTTCATAACCTCACTTCCACATAGGTACGATTCACATCACAACTTAAAGTTCTATTATAATACTACAATCCGGTGGGAGCTTCATACTGACTTCTTATGAGGCTGTTACTCTTCTAACTGGCTTTATCGTAGAGCCGTTATAGACTATGGTTGTAGTACTATCTCTTTTGGACCTCTACTACTAAGGGTGACCCTGCAATGTTCTCAATCACGATGTCCATAGTTTCCAGGGTCCAATAATCAAACTCCTGATTTACTTGTGTGATGTAATTCTATAGTTTCCTCTTTCCTCTGATCAACCTTTATGTAGGATTATTCTATCTTCCGATCTGCGGCTCATGGTGTTAGTTATTACTTTAGCCCTTCAAAGGCGCTATGGAATATCCATGATTCAATCTTCTAACGATTCGATCCTTTGTCTATTACCTGGGCTGAATTCTTTCATTTAACTTATACCAGAATCTTCTACGGCTGTATGATTATCAACATATATGCTGCATGGTAATACTCCAAACTCTCAAGTGCGTTCATAACGTAACTAACTCTGGATTATCGATCGAATAATTCCTTCTGTTACTTCTCAACTTTCTTTAAACGTAAGCTATTACTTTTACTGGTATTTTTGACTCCTTGTTGTGTGCTTACTTAGCTTATCTTAGTTCCCACGCATGCCAAAATTTTTTGCAACTCATATGGTCTCGAATATTACTTTTGGTTTCATCTCCCGCTCATTAGCCACGATGTGTGCCACTTTCTTATGGAGCGCATGCAATGTTGTTGTGAGACTGTTATTAGAAGACCATTCCCTCTTTGGGTCACTGAGCTTAGGTTGAAGCCTTCTTCCTTACTTCCTCAGCTAGTCTTTCATTGTGGTACTTAGGGAAGACCTCTGACTTTTAAAGCTGCGAGCTTATTACGAATATTTTGATGTCCTTCCTTGCCTATAATTATCCATAGTTACTTACTTCCACGTCATTGTGCTTGTACGGTTGCTTCTGAACTGATATTTTGACTGTCTTTCCAGTGGCACTCTCTTTTATTCCCGTAACACTCATACGGTATCTTTAACTACCCCAACTCCTATCTGAATATTTCTCAAGGTTATGATGTCATATTTGCGGGACTGAATTCCCCATGTTGGGGTTCATTCTGTTTGTCTTGCACGATCTATTGATTTGTCTGTATCCTCTTGTCTAGCCATAGCTAGGCTCTTCCTGAATACTAACTACGCGTTGGCCCATTCCCGTATCAATATTCCGCGTAATCTTTCTTGGGTTATTTCCTTTGTCATAACTTACCTCTCGCATTGGTTCCTTATTTATCAATAACACCTCGGGCCGGGACCCTTACTTTTCTGCTTCACGTTGTGTCTGCATAATGTTCTGAAATTGTAGCATAATTGTAGGCTTTGAATAAGTGCAATCTCATCCCTTTTTTATTTTTGCGCATTCTTCCTTTACCATTCCGTAATTACCATAACCACTTAATTCTGACTTAATGCCACATCACTCCATATTCCCCCATTTTGGGGAGTACAGAGATTTAGTGCTTCGATGATCTACTTATAGATGGTTTAATCTCCTCATTTTTGGCATCTTTTCACATCATCGATGACCCTTACTCGCCTTGCGGTAACCTTCTGGACCAAGGATAACAAATTTCCTTAGTCGCAAGGATGTAACTGGCACATATAGTCGCATAAGCTTAACTTTGCTTACCTTTCTTGCTTTAGGAAAGCGTCTTCCTAAATAACCTTTAAAGGTTATCCTTCTGATATCCATTCTACTATCACCAGAATGCAATCTCTGAAATTCTCATGATGCCGACTATTATCAAATCACTCAGTCCTTAATTCATGCTTAGTTTATCTTGTTCATCAGCCCATACTGGTTCCTATTACTCTGGGGTTTAACTTTTCCTTCTGGTAGTCTCGTTGGAGTCACAAACTTATTTATTGAAATGAGGATATGACTTTATGGCCTATACTCTTTTGTTGTCTCAAGGCCTATCACCTCTTGTCTTTTCCTTTACTTGAATATAGATTCTGTAATACTGTCATCTTTTTGATCTACCGTTGTCATCCATGTATCACATCTTACTCATAATGCTTCATTAACTCTCTTCTTATTTCCCGCTAACATTTATATCTATTACTTTATTCCAAAAACTTGAATAAGACATTCTTTTGCTTTTAGCTCCCCTTGCTCCACCTACTGGCTCTTCGGGTTGCCTAATATTCTTTGTCTACTAGAGTGCACCATATGGGTGTCTCACAAGGAGATCTATTAGCACATTCACAATATCCTTCGGAATGTCAGCTAATGCTAACAATCCATCTACCATTTTGGGTTACTTTAACCCCAGCTGGATCCTGATATCCCGTCCTTCTCTTAAACTATATCTGTTGGCTCCCATGGAGCATAACTAAGATGGGTGTGACTAATTGTACATACCTCTGTTACTGTCGAAGGTAACTCAAAATGCTTATATCTCTTTTCCTGAATTGTAGATAATGATCATCTTCACAAACTGGGTACCTCGTTTCCTTCTTCACCTTGCTTCTTTTACTTGTTGAAACTTGTATTTATCTTCTGAATCTCTTATTGCGTTTCACCATATTGATCGATAGATATTCTTGCCTTAAGGCTCCTTATCAAAAAGTTTACACATCTTAGTATGCACATGGTCTACTGAAGAACTTACATTTACACACCATAAGCATGATGCAAAATCGAGTTCCCCTGCCTCAACTCTTTCACAGCTACATGAAAACTCTTACCAATCGTCTTTCTATATGTAGGCATCGTCGTATTATGAATAAGATAGAGTTTAGGAAATTAAGTTCTTACAACTGAGCTCTACCACACGATCTAGAGTAAGAAGAAAGAGTGACAGTCCTAAATGCCCTGTAACATCCTGCTTATAAGTGTGGTGCACCACACACCCATAAAAAAGACTCTACTAGACACGTCTTGTAGACTCCCTAGGACAGAACTGCACTGATACCACTTTTGCCACGACCCAAACTGATCGGCCGTGACGGGTACCCGGTTCCCTTACTCAACCGAGTACCAACGTAACATATCTTCCTTATTACATCAACATGGGTAAATTAAGGGCCAGAAGGGTCGCATGAGGCAACAAGAATAAAACATGAGAGAACACTCGACATAAGACGACTCAACCTGATATACTAACCTATACATATGACGTACGGGCCTATAAGGCCAAAATAATCACTCGTACACTGAACATAGGCCGACAAGGCTATACAATCTTTAATATAGATGACATATGTCTACAAGCCTCTAAGAGTACATAAACGTCATAAAGCCGGGACAGGGCCCCGACATACCAATCAATACATGTCTAAATCATACTAACCAAATAAGCAACTCTGGAGCAAATAGAGCGCACCAACATCTTCCGCTAAGATGATATCCTACTTGGAGGACTCTCAACCTGTCAATCAGGACCTGCGGGCATGAAACACAGTGTCCCCAAGAAAAAAGTGACGTCAGTACAAATAATGTACCAAGCATGTGAAGAATGAAAATCAGTAAACAATAAACATGAGAGAAACATGTAGCTCTGTAAATTATTTAATATTATGATGTCATGCATGTGCGTATAAATGTCATACCATGCATAGGTATATGCGTTCATAACATCACCAAGCCTCTGAGGGCATCACATGATATCATCTCGGCCACTGTGGGCAAATCATCAACGTATACCAGCTGATCAGGTGGTGGTGTGTATATAACGTCGTAACCTTTTCCCATATCCCATATACATATATATACATATATATACGCGTATATAATGCCATCTGGTCTTGGGTCAATGTACATGTATAAATGAATGCAATGCATGAGAAGTACATCAATAAATCTCTCGGAACGTCATAAGACCATTATGCCTTTGATTAATATCATGAAATAAACTTTATCAACTTACGTATTTTTTGAAACCCATGAACAGATGATAGAACAATTTGACACATTTGGAATCAAGAACATAAGCATCTCTAGCATTTCTATGAATAGAGTCATGCTCGTTTCGTTTGTATCGTATGGATCATGCCAAAAGGAAAGAAGGGATAGCCTTAACATACCTGAGCCGATTCTCTTGACAATCCTTCTAACATACGTCTTTTGTGATAAAACATGTAACGGCGGATCGAAGTAGGGAAAATCCGTACGATATTCTTGAGAAAGATTGCACCGTACTCCTTAAAATTACAAAATCTCACACTACATAGTATAAAATGGACTTCGTATGAAGTGTTTTGAAACCACTACGTTGCTATTGCAACCAAGAACCTTGCTGAAGCTTTCCTTCTTAATTTAGTATATGAGAGCAAAGTATTTTGGGTGAATTAGAAGGGTTATCTCAATCCTTTAGGTGTGTGTCCCACTAGGATGACTAAGCTTTGGCCTAAAGGCTCCTAACATGACACCTTGTTTTGTGATCTAAGAGTCACTTATTTGAGTAAATCTTGCTGCCATGTTGGTTCATCAAACTTTATCCACAAATTTCCAATTACATGTTAATTTTTCATTAAAAATTAATAATTAACCAATTATCCACATAATTAAGAATTATCTCAAATTACTTAAAATACTACTCACTTTTAATACTCTTTATACACCTTACTATCATGGCCATGTGGTACCTTATATGTCACTAGTCCATAAATACCGGGTATTTTAGCTCGGGCCGTATTTTATCCAAAAATATCAAACTTCGATGAAATTCATTTTCTTCGATGTGCTTACCCTCTCAGCTTCACGAATTTACTCATCACTTGTTTGAAATAGCATAATGCTTATAATCTCAAAATAATCTCATTCCCGAACTTACGTCGATTAACTTACGACAAAACTTTAACGTACGAAAATGCAGGACGTAATATCTCATTTCCGAGCTTTCATCAATTTACTTATGACGTACTTTTACGTACGAAAATATGGGGTGTAACAATAAGTAGCAAGCCTAACCACAGAGAAAGTAGTGGCAAGGTTAGCAAAGTACGATGCTCACTTTCCACATCCAATAACAACAATAATAATATACAGGGGAAAAGCAACTCAAATAATAACAGGTTCAACTCTAATACAATAGGAGGAGAAGTAGGCATGCTTTTCACGAATATTAGTCAAGGAATCACCTTTTTACAGAAATAACTTAGATGGAGATTTGTCAAGGTAAAATGTGATTGCAAGCTCTAAACATGAAGTAGAAACACCAAATACCAAATAGCGTGAGGAAAATACAACTCTATGTCTGTATGTCAAATCAACAATTTCATAGTCATATCATCATGTATGAACAAATTTCAGCACATTCATACTGCTTGGAGCAAGTACCCCTCAGTCATACTCTCAGCACTCTCACGGTGTCTGGCACGATGCTCCTGAATCATACTCTCAGCACCCTTGGTGCCTGGAGAATGCCCATGGATTATCACACACACACACACACACACACACACTCAGCATTATACGGATGTCTGATGTAAGTCACCAACCACATCTCATGTGTCTGCACCCACAGGTTAATACCTGACTCCGGAGAGATGGATCCTAGCCCAAGTCCTGATCGGATCTATCTCAATGATCAATATCACTCAGCCCAATATAAGGCCTGGCGCACGCGCCATCTCACTATCAATACCACTCAGCCAAACATAGGGCCTGGTGCATGCATCACTTCACTATCAATACTAACACAGCTCTATGGCCCAAGATCAGTCAACAATTAGCTCAAGTCTCCATATGCCAACATCTCACAAAAATATAATTTCATATACCACACGAAATATACCAACATGCCACAATTCATCTAAAACACGTGTCACACACAAAGACACCAAGAACATGTGAGATAACATATAAAAAGTGTACAGAGACGGAGATATCATGCAGATATAATATCATGACCGAAAAGTATGACTACGGTTAAGGCAAATAGCTCAACATAGAAAAAACAACCCTATGATGCCTCAACAAATAAGCAAATAGTCTAGATTTCTAGCATGAATAATAGCTCACGTAGTCATACAAATGGATAAAAAAATGATATCAAAGAAGCATGATAGCAAAACAAGGCATATAATAGCCTAAGGTCTACCCGGATCATGAATAACCATGGTGCATTTATATACGCTCATCACCTCGCATATACACCACCCCCAACATATAACAAATATCATAGCCAAGGGGAAAATACTCTCAATCCATGCCTAGGCAAAGATACTTACCTCATACGGGCTAGCTTCAACCTCGAATCGCGTCAATACCTCGCTCTAACTCTTCTATTGCGCAAATCTAAGCCAAATATCATCCAAAGAAGTCAACAATGTCATAGGAAGCGATCCAAATTCATAAAGCTTTGATCTTTAAAAAAATTCAAATTCTAACAAAAGTCAACACGCGCCTACATACCCAAAATCCAAAATCAATGCCAAAATTCGATAACCATAACCTACCGAATTCAAATATATAATTAATTTTCCAAAGCGAGTTGAAATCGGTACTCAAATTCCCAAAATACACTCTCTTAAAGTGTAGGCAAAACCTCCAAATTTTCTTCTTTTGATTCACCAATCAAATGCCAAAATCGAAGATAGAATCATGAATTATAATCAAATCCGAGTTAAGAACACTTACCAAATCCATGTGGGTACAACTTTCCTAAAAAATCGCTCCAATCTCAGAATATGATAAAATAAAGCTAACCCTCGAATATATCATTCTGACAGTGATACCGCATCTGCGGCTAAAATCGTAGCTCCTACAACATCGCATCTGCGAGCGCATGCTCGCATTTGCGAACCGCTCTGAGATTGCCCGACCACGCTTCAATGGGATAACATATGCAACTGCGATAGCGCAGGTGTGCAAGAAAACTCGCAGGAGCGCTACTACATATGTGCAACAAGCTCTGCACATGCGGACCAATCCTGGAAAAAAAAATCTTGCAACTATGAAAACTATAACAACCTCAGTGGAAAGACTTTTTGTCAGTTCAATTTTATATTACTTCAGTTTAATAATTAAGAAAAAACGTTTAAAAGGTTGAAGAGGCTCCTCGCATCTGCGACCAAATACTCTGCAGGTACGGCCTCACACCTGCGCTCCCTCTAATGTAGAAGCGACAACCCTTAGAATACTCAAGCCTCGCATAAGTGACTCTAACCTTGCAAAAGCAGATTTACAACCGCGATCAAAACGTTGCGGAGGTTCGAGACACCAGAATTGCTCAAAGACATCAAGATGCTCCAAATCCTCCCGAAACACACTCGAGCCCCACGTGACCCATCCAATCATACCAACAAGTCCAAATACATCATCCAAACTTATTGAAAGGCTCAAAACACTACAAATAACATCAAAAGGTTAAGATCATTTTCTTAACTTTCCAACCTTCAAACTTCATCGAGCTCGCCCGAATCACACTTGACATTCTGGATCACAACCAAACTTTTCACACAAGTTCTAATCAACTAAACGAACATATATAAGGCCTCAAAATTACAATAGGACTCTGATAATACCGAAGTCAACTCTCGGTCAAACCTATGAACTCCCCAATTCTTCAAAGTGCCAACTTTCGACAAATAGAGCTAAAACCTTCTTCGAACATCCGGATTCAAATCCCGAACATATGCCCCAGTCCAAAATTACCAGACGAACCTATTGAAATCATTAAATCCCGATCCAAGCTTGTTTACTCAAAAGTTAAACCTTGGTCAGCCCTTCCAACTTAAAGCTTCCGAATTGAGAATTATCCTTCCAAATCAACTCCGAACCTCCCGAAAATCAAAATCAACCACACATGCATGTTATAATGCATAATAGGGAGCTACTCAAACTGCCAAACAAAATGGTAAAGCTCGAAATGACCAGACGAATCAATATATTATGATTCATATAGCCGACCCCAATTTTGTACTTCGGCATAGTTGTTGTAGGGTGTGGCTTCCCTGTGCCTACGATTAATACTTCTATGGTCCCGACCAATTATCATCAATGTTGACCATAGGAGTGTATGATTTTCACACACTGTCATATCAAGATTTTCAGCTGAAATTGGAAGTAATGGTTCCAGCTTTCAAAAGAATAAGATTAACGTATCCTTGCAAGGTTATAAGCAAAATACAAGCCGATATTACTTTTAGAAATTAGATAATCCGTCGAAAGGGAAGAGAGAGAGAGAGAGTATATACATGGGCGAGAATTTGCCATGTAATTAAACCAAACTCAAGAAACAAAACAATTTTAATTGCTCCACGCGAACTTGCACACTCCACGAAAATATTATTTGGTAAATTGAATATTTATGTCTAATAAATTCTGGCCACCATTATAGTACCTTTTCATCTAATTTATTTCCTAACACCAATCCCATGGTTATATATGGTATGGTTCTCACTTCTCCCTAATGACCTTCTTAAGATTACATGGTCCAATGTCCTTGTTGTAAATGAGCACAAAAGTTTTGAGTACATGTCTTCCTTCAATACACATACTTCCTCTTGTCCACAATAAGTAATCAATTTGCTTTTGACACGTCCATTAAAAAATTACTAAATTCTATACAAAAATACCCAGTATGACTAAACTACCCTTAATTAAATATTTAATGTGAGGAGTAAGAAACTTTTTAGGGATATGTACACAAGGGTAATTTTGTAAAAATAAATTGATTTCTTTCTTGATTAGATGAATGGATACTTATTTTTGACCAAAATAAAAAAAAAATTGGTCACTTATTGTGAACCGGAGGAAGTATTGCATTAGAACAACACCTAAATAAATGCTAGAAGGAAAGGGAAAAAGGGAAAGTACCAAAGGCAAACTAACTATCTATAGAGGGCCACAAGCTAAGCTAAGAGGAGATGCTAAAGGCTTAAAGCTCAAAAAGCCAAAGCTGGCCTGAGCTAAGAAAGCGAAAGCTCACAGTGCATGGTACAACCTTCTGATTTACACTTTTTCTTTTTGTTAAAAAAATGAAATAAAAAATATAGGAAAAATTTCACATAAGAACAAGTGAGCTTCCTACTTTTTAATTTTATAGTCCATATTTCTATATACAACCAACTAGCCAAAAAATAATAGGCTAATACTCAACATTCAACTCCAATAGATTCTCGAAACTACTATTTAATTTTTAAAAAAGATTGCTCAAGCTTTTAAGTTAATTTTTGAATAAGTAACTGTGACTCAAATATTAGTTCAACAAACCAGTTCCATTTGGGTGGTGAATATTAGATTTTTAACAAGTTTAAATATGTGGGTTTAAATTTCGAATTTGATTTTGTGAGAACTTTAGAGTGGGTGTTATTTAGACTTGTTAGAAATAGTATAAGGAGGTTGTATATAAAATTTGAAGTCATTTAATGGAGATTTGGACTAGTTTTGAACAAGAATTGTAACTGAAAATCGTGGAAGAAGTTCGTCTACAGACGCTTGTATAAAGGTGTATAAAAGTGTATAATAGTGTATAAAATGTGTTTATACACTCATATACACTATTATACAAGATTATACATAATTATACAAAAAACTGACTTCGTCTTCAACCTTGCGTTTTTTCTGAAATTTAACTCAAATCTTGCTCAAATCTACTCCAAATCACTTCAAATTTAAATTTTGAACTCCTTTTGATATTTTCAATCAATTGGAACAACACCCAATCCAAACAACTAACAAACTCAAAAAATCATATTTTCGAAAGCAAAGCTTTGAATGGCCTTCTAGTGGACTTCTACTCTTCAATTTTCTAACATTGCAAACAGGGGGAGAATCAGAAAAAACCCGGCCCTTGAAGCATATGTAGAAGATGTGAGAAGAAGAGAGAGTGAAAGCAATGGTTGTGAGAACACAGATTTAACTCCATAGCTTTTAGAAGCAATGGTTGTAAGAACACAGATTTTGAATTTGCTAATGCTTTCAAAATATGTACAATATGGGCTAGGTAGGATAAAACTTAAAAACATAGGCCATTTTTTGTTATGGTGTGAAGTTATGTGTATTTTCTTGTAATTCTTTCAAAAATAAAAGAAAGGACCATGGTTAATCCATGTGTTTTATCTCTTTTCGTTTTCCAGTAGTGAAAGGAAGTTATCGTAGACCAAAATTTGAAAGCACATAATCATATTGAAATCTATTTTTTAATTGTTTTTTTATTACAAGGAAGGAGAAGGGAAAGGTGGACAAACCACAAATATCGTTGACCAAAATTTGGAAGCATGTATAGCAGCTATTGTGTTAAAATCTATTTTGTTTTCCAAAGTTTGAGATTATTTTTCTTCCAACTTAAGTTTCAAAGAGTATGTAAAAGTGAACAAAATAAATTAGAGTGAAATCTGTATAAATATTTTTTTTTCCTTTTGGTTCGTCATTTTTCTTTAAGTTAAGGACCATTTGTTCGTTAGCAAAAGGGATCATTTTTTTCATCCCAAAGCCAAATAATTCTGAACAAATGTTTTACGTTAAAGTTAAGGAAAATGCTTACTTGCCCTTAGAAAAGTGGAGTCACGGGGTTCATCTAATCTAATATTAAAACTAGTAAATGTTACATCTTATGGTCACTTGATAAAGTTGAGGGACCTCAAATTTAACCTTAGTTTTATTTTACTCCCTCATTTATTCCAATTTTAACCCTTCATATTATTGTTCTGTGGAAATTGGTAACCTTTTGACAAATCAATTTTTGGATCATTTTCGAGAGTTTAATTTGATGTAGAGAAACTATTTTGCTGAGACAAGATTGATTGAATAAGTGTAAGGATATTAGTAGAAGATGATGACTTCCAAGGAAATGACAGAAAACACTTTCTCCATTTCCATAGAAAACAATTCCGGGTTCAAGTTAACCAAATGTTGGAATTTCTTTTTCCTTAACCAAAGCATTCTTTAGGAAATTATTTTCTATCGTACCAGACACACGGTCCCAATTTGACTTTAAAAAGTTTTAAATTATATATGAAAATAATTGCGTTTGAATTTAATAATATATACTAAGTATGTTTTTTGGGTACACAAGAGTGAATTCTGATCAAATTACACAATCAAAAATAAATTTACTCCTTTGTACTTCGTTGGCTCCTCTATGCAAACCACAAATGAAAAAAAAGGAAAAACGATTAAATGAATAAATAAGTGAATTTAAAGTCTAAAGCAGGTTATGGTTCCTATGGGCACACAGTGGCAAGCACTAAAAGAGAATAAAGGGTTACCTTCTGCATCTTTCTTTTTGTCTATTGCTTTAACTTCAAAATCTTTTTATTTTCTTTTTCTTTTGGAGAAAACTTGGAAATTATTTAGTCTACAAGAGCCAAAAGTATGATTTTAGAAAATAATATCACATGTCTTTGTACATATGTTTTAACTATCTCGTATATATCCAAAACTTACTGACCCGACTAATCCAGATTAAGGGTGTTAAACGGGACGAGTTGACCCGGTTCCGGACCGGCCCAGACCGCTAAAACCCGGAACCGGCCCGGACCGGTAAGAGGGGGCTGGGCTGGGCTGGGCTGGGGGGTTGGTCCGGTTTAGTTCTTTGAAACGGATAACCGGCCCGGTTGAACCCGGAAGAGTGAACAGTAACTCTTACCGGGTTAATCGGCCCGGACCGGCCCGATTTAAACGGCTACTTTTTTTTTGTTTTTTTTTTTTTAATTTTCGAATTCTGTGGGCAAGAAATTGAAAAGAAAAAAAGAAGGGAAAAAATGGCAAGTAGCAGTACTTGTACATGTTCTTGTAGATTCATAGTTAATGCAAAATCAAATGTTATTAATCGATTTCCAACACCAAGAGGATTACAATTGATTTTTCCTAGAAACCCTAGATTAAAGCAAATACCCAGAATTTTTGTGGTAAGAGCATCAGCAGTTGATAGTTCATCCAACTTTGTTGAACGCATGGAAAAAGCCTGGTTGATTTCCAAGGTATTTTTTTTTTACCTATTTGTATTATGTGTTTTGTTTATCTGTTCATATTGTCAATTCAATTATGTGATCAGTCAACTATGTAAACAAGGGCATGGGCGAAGCTATATAGTCCTGATGGTGGTTCGTCGAAAATTACACTATGTATATAGGTGAAATATTGCATTTTAGAGGTATATATTTAAAACCCTTGGTGAATTTACTTGCTAAAAATGTAAACCTTTCAATTTGTAAGTTTGAATTATGAAATAAAAGTAGCACTTGCAAATTGCAATAAGTGCAATTTTTTTCCATCTTCCTTGTATTCTTTATGATAGTACTTTGTATTAATATAACTTACAATATTTATAAAAAATTCCAAAAAAAAAATTAAAAATACACTAAACCCGGTCCGGCCGGCCCCCTCAACCCGTAACCCTTACGGTTCAATTTTTACCCGGATGAACCCGAACCCGTTAAACCCGTTAAGAACCAACCCGAAACCGGCCCGGACCGTAACCCGTACGGGTCCAAAAAATAGAGGCCCGGCCTGGCCCGACCCACCTGTTAAACACCCATAATCCAGATTCATATTGTACAGGGTCTTTTTTTTTTTTTTTTTACAAAACACGAGTCCTAGACGTGAATAAATATATCTCTTGTGTCACCACGTCCCGCGGCGGTCTCATATCTCATAAATAGTATGGAAACAATAAAAAAAGAAGATACACGTTTAGGTCCCCATTTCATTCTTGTGTGTTATTTTCTTGTTATATTTTATTAAGCTGTGAGAGCGAGACTGGGGACATCTCTGATAAGACACAGAAATAACACCTAGAGATGTATAAAATCATAAGAAAACAACAGGATGGTGAACTCTACACAGTGAAATATTACTAAATTAATGAAATTATCCGTGTTAAAGTTATTGAGATAAATTAATATGATAATCATTTAGTGAGAAACATTACTTTCTTTTTCCGGGAGTGGCAATATTGTCCCTAATCGCATTTCGTTGTGATATTATGCTTTCCGTAATCATTTAACTAGTTCTTAGTGTAGTGTTGTAATAACCCGACCAGTCGTTTGTGTATTTGAGTTCTATTTGCCTTTTTAAAGCTTCTCATATGTGTATTTGTGGTCATGTGACTTACGGGGATGGTTGGTGCGGTTTCGGAGAGGCTTTGTATTGATTTAGAACATTTAGTTCCTAGCTTGGAGGCCTAGGTTGGAAGAGTTGACCAAAGTTTGACTTTTGTGAAAATAACACTGGAATGGTATTTTGATAGTCCCAATAGGTTCATATGGTGATTTTGGACTTAGGCATATACTCTGAATTGAATTCGGGGGTTCCTAGGTTGAATCGGCTCTCTTTGCCGAAAGTTGGCAATTGGGAGGTTTACAAATTTCCTAAGTTTGACTGTAGATTGACTTTGTGGCTATCGGGTTCGATTTTTAGTTTTTGGACTTGGAATAGGTCTATTTTTTCATTTGAAACTTGTGTACAAAGCTTGGTGTCATTCCGAGTTAGTTTGGTAGAAATCGGACGCTTGGTAGTGATTTTACCGATTCTTGAGTTTCATTGTGATTCTATGTATTTGGTATTTGATTCATGGTTCCAAATATTATTTTGATATTTTGAGCTCGCAAGCGAGTTCATATGATATACTTGTGTGGAAATTGTGTGTGGAGCCCGGGTGCTCAGAAGAGTTTCAGACCATTTTGGTTGATGTTCAAATTGCTGGCTTTGGGCAGGTGATGAAGGTTTCACAAATGCGAGCACCAATTTTTATTTGCGGTCACCATATTTTCGATGGATTGGTTGCAATTGCGATAGTGTGCTGGGAGTGGCAGGTTTCGCATTTGCAATGCCAGCCCCGCAATTGCAAAGAAGGGACCTGGGAAGGGGGGGTCGCATTTGTGGTCTTTTGATCGCATTTCCGATGAAGGAAGACATCGCATTTTTGATGTGCTAGTCGCATTTGCGACAATGCATAGGTTAGTCGCAAATGTGACATCTGCAGTTGGGCTAAAAATGGAATTTATGGACTTAGTCTCACTTTATCACATTTAGACCCCTAGACACGGTGGTAGGCAATTTTAGGAGAAGATTTTCATACAAAGCTATGGGTAAGTAATTTTGACTCAATTTTGATATTATAACATGATTATTTATGAATTTTAACATTAAAATAATGAGATATGAATGGAAATTTTTGGGATTTTTGACTATATTTGAAAAATAAAAATTTGAGATTTGAGAGTCGATTTGAACTCGGATTTGAAAATTAAACACATATTTGGACTCGTGGGATTATGAGTATTCGAGATCTACCCCTCATCTCGGGTTTTGACCGTACAGGCTGGGATTGACTTTTGTTGACTTTTTGAAAAATGTATAAGGATCTCAACTTCATTAATTGAAATTGAACTCTCTTGCATTATTTGATATTATTAAATAATGTTTGGCTAGACTTGAGCCGTGCAAAGGAGAATTTTAAACGAAATATATTTTTAGAGTATTGATTGGGGCTATTTCATGTAAGTATCTTGCCAAACTTTGTGTAGGGGAGTTACCCCTTAGGATTTGGCTTAAATTGCCTTTTTAGCTATGTGAAACGACGTGTACATGAGGTGACAAATGTGTACACGGGTGTATGTGTAGTTTGAGACCGGATTAAACCTTCGGCTATTAATATGTCTTGAATTGGGGTTGTTTTCTATATGAACATGCCATATTGTTGAATATTCCCCGCACCTTTATACTTTTGTCATGTCATTATATCTTATTGTGAGTCGTAGGCTATATCTTGATGTGACTTTGAGATATTGTTGCTTTAGTGATGTTGTGGCACACGTGGGCTTGTTGTGCGGTTTGATTGTTGTTGTGTGGAGTATAAGGGTAGCGAGATACGCATGCAGCAACATATGTGCATGCGGCAAGATAAGGGTGGATTATGCGTTTGTAGTTATATAAAGGGAAATATTTCATTGTGATGCTCACGCGTCGACAAAAGGGTGTCTTGTTGATGATGTTATGTGGTATTTTTGGGGTGATCCTTGATGTTACTCATGTGCTGGAACGAGTTGATATTTTGAACATATCTTTGTTTTACTTAAATGATTTCACTTTGTGTTTTGTGAGTTGTTGGTTGATTTTCCATGTTATCACACGCCCCACTCTCGGTTTATATTTGTTTTGTATATTCTCCATTGTCAGTTTTATATTGATATGTTGCACGGGTTGTTTGACTAGTGAGTGTTGTGACTTGAACCTCATCACACTTTCAGCGAGGTTAGTATTGATACTTACTGGGTACCGACTGGGGTTGTCACGATCGAAACTGGAGGGCCATGACTAGCACCCAGGCCATACCTGTCGAGCACCAACGTATATTTTATCTAACCTTTCTTATTATCTTTAAGGGCCGACCAGATCAACATAAATGGTAGACATGAATCATGAACAACCAACAATGACCGATAATGGCATGAACATACATAACATGAGCCAACAAGGCTGTCATGAAGCTATATATAAGGCGCGAGCGGACAAGCTGCCATGAGAGACTATACAACAAAAGTCAGACGACAAGGCAATCCAAACTATACATGAGTCGACACCTGCCTATGAGCGTCTAAAGGAACATAAGTGCTGCAATATTTCCGGAACTAGGCCTCGACATACCCATAATGTCTATAACAAAAGTGCATACCAAGACCACGGCAAGTTCGGAGAAGGGATCTCTCCAATAACCGCTGAACTGGGTAGCCTACTGTGGTGGGGGAGCTGCGTCTACTACCTTCAGCATGACATGTAGTGTCCACAAATAAAAGGGACGTCAGTATGAATAAAGTATCGAGCATGTAAGGCAGGAAAGCATAAATAAGAACAGTAATGTAAGAAGGGATAGAAAATATACAACCGCCTATGTGGGTCCCATAGAGAGCTGCTTGCGCAGTCTCCCGAAAACGCGAATATCTCTCTACTCCGGCATTGTATTGACCAAAATTTTAATGCGTTAGAAATCAGACTCATAGATCTTCAATTTGTGGGTATATCACCCCATAAATCCTAGTAAATCCGGAAAAAAGCTTAGTAACATTTGACCTAAAGTTTAAGTAAAATTATGAACGTAAGTTGCGACATCTTTTGTCGACCTTTGTTTCATAACTCGTTTGACTTCAAGACTTGTGATACGGATATTATATGATTCAAATACCTTAAAATACGAACTCCTGAGAATATTAAGTATCTCTAGTTTTACCCGAAAATACGGGTTACAACATCCCTGATTCGTTTAACTTCTAATACTTGTTAACCTCTCAGATACACCCTTGTATCATTTAAGAACAATAGGATTAAATTCTTATCATCTCAAAGATAATCTCTGCTTGAATTTATGTCAAATAACTTACGTCATAATCTAACTTACGCCAATATGGGTTGTAACACCCTCCTCCCCTTCGAAACATTCGTCCTCAAATGTAAGGGTTTGTGGGGAGTCTAACTTATCGTGGATTCCGACGGAGATTTTCGGCCGAGTTTAACCTATAAAATGGACACTAGCCAAACTTACAAGTATTTAAACCCAACTTATGGCCTCACAAGGCTATACAAAGCATTATGTATATGTACATTATATCACCATTTTTTAATAAGGAAGAGTATTCTCAAGCTATTCCTTACCTCATAGAGTCGTTTCAGCTTCCATTGCGTCCTGCGTTCCCCCGGCATCTTCGTTATCTTCAATATGGAATAGTTAAGGGTATTTAGACTTCATCTCCTCTTCTGCTTCCTATGTGATTTCTTCCGTATTCTTGTTCCTCCATAATACTTTGACGGAAGCTACATCCTTTGTTCTCAGCTTGTGGACTTGTCGATCTAATATAGCCACTACCACTTCTTCATATGATAGATCCTTCTTAACTTGTACATCTTTGATAGGGATGACCCGAGAAGGGTCTCCAATACATTTCCTCAACATAGATACATGGAATACCGGATAGACAACTTCCAATTCGGATGGCAATTCTAACTCATAGGCAACCTGTCCAATTCGTCGACGAATCTTGTACGGCCCGATATACCACGGACTTAGCTTACCCTTCTTCCAAAAACGCATAACACCCTTCATCGTTGAGATCCTCAGGAAAACCCAATCACCAACCTCAAACTCCAAATCACAACGTCGGACATCGAAATAAGACTTTTGCCTGCTTTGCGCCGTCCTCAGTCGTTCTTGTATCACTTTCACCTTCTCAATGGCTTGGTGAATCAAGTTTGGACCGTATAATTCGGTTTCACCGACTTCGAACCAACCAACTAGTGATCTACATCTCATCCTATACAGTGCCTCATACGGGGACATTTTAATAATAGAATGGTAGCTATTATTATAGGCGAATTCTATGAGGGGCAGATGGTCATCTCAATTCCCCTTGATATCTATAACACATGCTCGTAGCATATCTTTGAGTGTTTGAACGCTACATCCAGCCTATCCGTCAGTTTGCGGATGGAAAGCAGTGTTGAGATCCACTTTTGTGCCTAAACCCTTCTGAAAAGACCTCCAAAAGTTAGCCGTAAATTGCCTCGGTCTAATGTAATAGATACCAGCACACCATGAAGCCTAACAATCTCCTTGATATACAACCTCGCATAATCTTCAGCTGTGAGTTGTCTTAACTGGCAGAAAATGGGTAGATTTTGTAAGTCGATCAACGATAACCCAGATGGATTCAAACTTATGATAAGAGCGAGGTAATACAATAATGAAGTCCATATTGATCACCTCCCATTTCCAGGTCGGAATCTCTATATTCTGAATTAATCCATCAGGTTTCTGATGCTCGATCTTTACTTATTGACAATTAGGACACTGGGCAACAAATTCTGCAATAGACTTCTTCATGTTTATCCCACCAATACAGCTCTTTAACGTCATGATACATCTTTGTCGAGCCGAGATGGATAGAATATCGGGACTGATGAATCTCAATCATAATCTTCTCACGCAACCCTGCCAGATTAGGCACACATAATCGGCCCTGCAATCTCAGTGCCCCATCTCCTCCGATCTCGAAAGCCGTAATCTTACGCTGCTGAATGCCCTCTCTCAATCATACTAAGGTAGGATCTTCGTATTGTCGTGCTTTTATCTCGGCTACCAAAGATGATTCTGCTATATTCTGTACAGTAACACCTCCGTCATTAGAGTCTAACAATCTGATTCTCATAATGGCCAGGTGATGAAGCTCTTTAGTCAACCCTTGTCTACCTGCCTCAATGTGTACTAAGCTTCCCATTGACTTATGGCTGAGAGCGTCTGCCACAACATTGGCTTTACCGGGATGGTACAATTTCTCGACATTGTAGTCTTTCAGTAATTCAAGCCGCCTACACTGCCTCAAATTCAACTCCTACTGCTTGAATATGTATTGTAAACTCTTGTGATCTGTGTAGAAGTCAACATGGATGCCATATAAGTAGTCTCGTCATATCTTCAAAGCATATATTACTACAACCAATTCCAAATCATGAGTCGGGTCATTCTTTTCATGTTCCTTCAGTTGTCTCGATGCATAAGCAATCGCATTCCCACGTTGTATCAATACGCACCCCAAACCTATACCTGAGGCATCACAATATACCACATAACCTTTTGTTCCTTGGGAGAGTGAGCACTGGCACAGATGTCAATCGATTCTTTAGCTCTTGAAACTTACATTCACAAGCGTCAGACCACTGGAACTTGGTAGCTTTCTGTGTTAACTTAGTAATGGTTCTAATATAGAGGGAAACCCTTCTTCAAACAGCCTATAATATCCTGCTAGCCCCAGGAAGCTGCAAACTTCTGACGGTGTTGTAGGTCTCGGCCAATTCTTCACCGCATCGATCTTCTGAGTGTCGACGCTAATACCATTGTCTGATATCACATGGCCAAGGAATGCTACAGAGTTCAGCCAGAATTCCCATTTGGAGAGCTTAGCATGTAACTTACGATCCTGAAAGGTCTGTAATACTATCCGCAGGTGTCCCGCATGTTCCGCCTCTGAACGAGAATATACCAAAATGTCATCAATGAATATGATCACAAAAATGTCAAGGTAGGGTCTGAATACACTATTCATGAGATCCATACAAGCTGTTGGAACATTTTTTAGCCCGAACGATATCACCAGAACTCAAAGTGCCCATATCTTATTTGGAAGGCCGTCTTCGGAATATCCTTCTCCTTAACCCTCACCTGATGATACCTTGAACGTAAGTCAATCTTGGAGAAATACTTGGCACCCTGAAGTTAGTCAAACAGGTCGTCAACTCTTGGAAGTGGATACTTTTTCATTATAGTAACCTTATTCAAATGTCGATAATCGATACACATCCTTAACGACCTATTTTTCTTCCACACGAACAAGACTGGCGCACCCCACGGTGAAGTGCCAGGCCTAATGAAGCCCTTATCCAATAAGTCCTCCAACTGCGCCTTAACCTCTCACCACTCTGCCGGGGCCATCTTGTATGGAGGGATAGAGATTAGTTGAGTGTCAAGAAACACATCAATGCTAAAATCAATCTCCCTTTCAAGAGAAAGGCCTAGGAGTTCATATGGGAAAATGTCTAGAAATTCATTGACCACGGGGATTGATTGTAGAGTAGGCGGCTTCGCCTCCGCATACCTAACGTGAACGAGATGATAAATGTAACCTGTTGAGATCATCTTCCTTGCCTTAAGATAGGAAATAAACCTACCTTTTAGTGTAGCAATGTTCCCCTTCCATTCAATGACGGGTTCATCGGGAAACTAAAACCTAACCATCTTCGTACGACAATCAATGTTTGCATAGCATGAAGCCAACCAGTCCATTCCCATTATCTTATCGAAATCAACCATTTCTAACTCAAATATATTCGCCGAGGTTTGATGACTACAAATCATCACTGTGCAACCTCTATATACCCTTCTAGCAATCATAGAATCTCCTATTGAAGTGGATACCAGAAGTGGTTTACTTATCAATTCAAGTTCAACGCCAAACTTATTAGCCACAAAGGGTGTAACATATGATAATATAGATCCCGCATCAATCAGCGCATATACATCATAAGAAAATATAGACAATATACTGTAACAACATACAGAGATGACTCGAGATCCTGTCGACCTACTAGAGCATAGGTTCAATTTTGAGTATCGCTCGAACTCGGCACTGCACCTCTACCTCTACCACGACCTGTAGATTGCCGAAAACCCCGTGCTGGAGGTCGAATTGATGAGGAAGAATTAGACATAGATCCAGTTGGCTGAGCCATACCACCACCTCCTCTGTTAGGACAACCCTGCATCATATGGCCAGGCTGTCTGCAAGAATAGAACGTATCGGAACCTCGACGGCACAGTTCAAAGTGGGCCATGCCGTACTGATCATAATGGGGTGTTGGGGGTCTTGTCTGACTAGTATCCCTATGATATTGTGAGCCTGATGCCCGCGAACTCTGACCTCGACCAGAATAGATAGATCGATCATGCCGAGGCCTCTGAAACTGTGGAGGAGCACTAGCTACAGGTGGCGCCGAACTACTCGAAGACTGTGGGCTGATACTACCTCTGAAGTCACCATAATACCCTGCGAATCTTGCCCTTTTATGCTGGCCCATATCTTGCTCCCTATCTGCCCTTTGTTGGCGCTTAAGGTCCTCTAGTGTCTGGGCATAAGCCCGAATACGAGAAATATACATGCCTTCCACCAAGGAGGTTGTCGTGCAGTTATTCATCAGATGTGGTCCCAACCCATTCACGAACAGGTGCACCCTATCGCTCATCTCGGCCACCATACGGGGAGCATACCTTGCTAAAGAGTCAAACTGCATACTATACTCTCACACACTAATATTACCTTGTCGAAGGTTCAAGAACTTATCAGCTCTAGCTCGTCGTATCTCAATTGGCAAGTAGTGACGAAGAAAGGCCTCAGAAAATTCCTTCCACACAGTTGGAGAAGCATTCCGACCCCTGGATCTCTCCCAATTATAACACCAGAAAACCGCTAAATCTCATAACCGATAAGAAACCAACTCTACTTCCTCAATATCACTAGTGTGCATAACCCGGAGTATACGATTAACTCGATCAATAAAAGTCTGCGGTTCCTTTTGGGGTCTGATTCGGTAAACACTAGAGGGTATAGTTTAATAAAATCACGAACTTTCGCACTAATAGATTTATCAGCAGCACTAATATTCTGCCTCTGAGCGTGAGAACCTAACAATCTAGTCAACAACTGCACCACACTGCGCATATCATGGTTTGTAGTGCCAGAGGGAGGAATTGGAGGTGTTGGGTCCCGCCTAATACCCTCTAGAGGAGACGGAGTAGATGAGGTATGAGACGACATCTCGCTATGAGCCTCACTTTGGCCTGCTCTGGCTGGAGGCACCTGACTGGTACCCTCTCCCGCAGCTGTATCAAGCCTTCTACTAATCGTTTGCTTCCTAGTCGAAGGCATCGCTGAAAGAAAACAAGGTGAATATTAGAGATGAACACTTACAACTCAACTCTACGTACGATCTAGATTCTGGAAGAAGGTAATAACCCTATATGTCATGTAGCCTCCTAATTATAAATATGGCATGCTACACATCCATAATTAAGACTCTACTAGACATGGCTCATCGACAACACCTAGGACAAACTTGCTCTGATACCAAGTTTGTCATGACCCAAACTGGAGGGCCATGACTGGCACCCGAGCCATACCTGCCGAGCACCAACATATATTTTATCTAACTTTTCTTATTATCTATAAGGGCCGATGAGCTCAACATAAATGGTAGACATGAATCATGAACAACCAACAATAATAGATAATGGCATGAATATACATAACATGGGCCGACAAGGCTGTCATGAAGCTATATATATGGTTCGAGATGACAAGTTGCCATGAGAGACTATACAACAAAAATCAGCCAACAAGGCAATCCAAACTATACATGAGTCAACACCTATCTATGAGCCTCAAAAGGAACATAAGTGCTGCAATATTGTCAGAAAAGGGCCTCGACATACCCATAATGTCTATAAAACAAGTGCATACCAAGACCACGGCAAGTTCGGAGAAGGGATCTCGCCAATAACCGTTGAACTGGGTAGCTTACTGTGGTGGGGGAGCTGTGTCTACCTGTCTATCAAGACCTGCAGCATGACATGTAGCATCTACAAATAAAAGGGATGTCAGTACGAATAAAATACTGAGCATGTAAGGCAGGAAAACATAAATAAGAACAGTAATGTAAGCAGGGATGGAGAATATACAACCTATAATATTTGAGTGCCTCTAAGAGCGACTGACATGAAATGCATGATACATTATATATATATATATATATATATATATATACACACACACACACACACACACACACACACATATATACTTTTAAAAACATACGCCTCTATGGGTATCATCATCATCATATCGTACCCGGCCATAATAGGCTCGGTAAAAACATACTCGGCCATCATAAGCCTCGGTAGAATCGTACCCGGCCACGTGGATCTCGGTATACCCAACTGATCTGTTGTTGCAAAATACGTGTCGTACCCAGCTGACTATAGCATGGCTCGGTAAAGTAAAATAGATACATATATATAATGCATGTTGGACTCATAGGAATCACATTCTGAACCTTTCGGAGTGATGTAAGGTCGGTATCCTTCATACACGTTATTAGGACTAACTCTTCATCATGAATCTTATAAGAATCAGGAAGTACCAACAACATTGATAACATAAGAATAAGAGAAGCAACATCAACATCAATCGTTCCATGAGAAGGGAAACAATATAAGTACTGCTAGCTTCTAAGAGTGGAGTATCTTTGGAAGCTCGTTCATTACATTATGTACAATCGGATTCGTGCAAAAGAAGAAAAGGGATAGACTCACATACCTTGTATATACTGCTCAACATCAAGCTATGCAAATGTCATGACTCCATAGTCTACAATAAGAGAAATGATACTATCGTTATCGTTTAAGTGTCCTAACTATTAAATATCGACCGCAACCTATTATACGATGAAACATACAGCATCTCCCCTATTTATATGACTTTCCACAAGTTAAAACTATCACCAAACAGCCCAAAGAAATCAATACTAATCATATTAAGCCTCCTAAGAAAGTCCACCAACCAACAATATTACTAACAAGCCTTTCGATAGATATCTCACAAGTTCTAGCTTCAACGACTTTATCGCAATATGGATAATCATAAATACATGTAGAGTAAGAGGTTCCTTACCTTTAAGCAAATAGAAAAAAATCCAATTTGACCTTACTTCACCACGAAATATCCTTCCAATGTTGCCAGAAGAACAAGGAAGCGAAACTAGCAATCAATTCGGATTTTTCGGCACTAGAATCACTTTGGAAGACTTAAAATCACCTAGAGTTGATATTAAAAACTTGAGAGAGTATTTTACAGAACTTAAACCAGTTAAAACAACCTCCCACACGATCTAGAATCACACAAAGATTAGCAACAACAAGAAACTTACTAGCGCCACGGGATTCCCGACACTTGCTTTGTGTTGTTTGCCCTTTGTTTGGGTCTTGGACCATGAGAGAACCTTGAGAGAGAGTTTTTAGGTATCTAAGGTCTGAAGAGAGTGAAAAAGAATGAGTTAAAATGGGCTTAAGGCGTCTCATATATATTTCAACCACCTATGTGGGTCCTATAGAGAGCTGCTTGCGCAGTCTCACGTAACGCGAATATCTCTCTACTCCGACGTTGTATCGACAAACAGTTTAATGTGTTGGAAACCAGACTCATCGATTTTCATATTGGTGGGTATACCACCCCGTTAATCCAAATAAATTAGAACAAAAGCTTAGTAACATTTGACCTAAAGTTTAAGTAAAATTATGAACGTAAGTTGCGACAACTTTTGTCGACTTTTGTTTCATAACTCGTTTGACTTCAAGACTTATGATATAGATATTATATGATTCAAATATCTTAAAACATGACCTCCTGAGAATATTAAGCACCTCTAGTTTTACACGAAAATACGGGTTACAACATCCTTGATTCGTTTAACTTCTAATACTTGTTAACCACTCTGGTAGACCCTTGTATCATTTAAGACCAATAGGATTAACTTCTTATCATCTCAAAGATTATCTCTTCTCAGATTTACGTCTACTAACTTACGGCTACGCGAATATGGGTCGTAACAGTTGTCTCCTCATACTAAGCTTCTGCATATTTTTTTGTGCAGATCTAGGTACCTCGGATCGTTCTGGTCATTAGAGAGTTGAGCCAGAGTTGTTGGAGACTTCAAGGTATACATATTGTTCCGCTCGTAGGCCTCGAAGTCAGCCTCCTTTATTTCTTTTTCTACTATTTATGTGTACCAAATAGTGATGTAGACTTATTATGTATTCCTTGTAAAGGTTATGACTCGGTATTACCCGGTTTTGGGATTGACTATTGTATTCTCGTTTTGGCTATGTTATGGCATCTCTCAGCTTTTATTTAATATTTGAGTTGTTATATTCGGTTGATCTCGTCATGTGATAGGCTTACCTAGTCTTAGGTATTATGTGTCATCACGACCCTTACGGTGAAATTTTGGATCGTGACAAGTGTCCATT
The DNA here is from genome assembly GCF_001879085.1 of Nicotiana attenuata. Classification (NCBI taxonomy): domain Eukaryota; kingdom Viridiplantae; phylum Streptophyta; class Magnoliopsida; order Solanales; family Solanaceae; genus Nicotiana; species Nicotiana attenuata. The sequence continues at coordinate 27,885,179 of NC_031989.1, forward strand.
GTTTTGTTTTATCAAGTAAAAGACTTACTTTAAAATCGTATGGAACAATAGAAAATTAATTTCTATGTTATGGAACTTGCAATACGTATAATTACAAAGAATCAGAATTGAAAAACTACTTCCTTGTAGATTTGCCCCAATATTTATAAGATAATCATTTTTAAAAACATTGCTACGCCCTTAACCAAAAGAAGTTAAGTGTGGGCAAGAGGATGGCTTTTAACGAACTTTCTTGGTCTTTGAGCTCTGATTTTATTGGTAATTATAATACAACTGACATTTCTTTTCTGCTTTCATATCTTTAGTCAAGATTCAGGGTGTTTCCCTTCCATAAAGCTATCAATATTCTATTTTGCAATACTTTATTCTCGATAAAAATGAAAAGAACTAACTACATAAATATATTGGTCATTGTTTGAAGAAGATTAGTCGGTGTAAGCCTATGAATTTTTCTGTGATGAAAAGTTGGTGTTTACTTCATTTGAAGGTTACCATGGATCCTTGAAGTTCCTCAAAGTTCTTCTGTAAAACAGGTAAAGCCTCCATTACTATACGCTAAACGCAGAGATGGTTGTATTTATACTTTATGCAGTTATGTGTCTGATTATACAAGTAAATGCAAAATCATTGCAACATTCATTCATTATTTTCTTTTTCAATTTGGGATGATTATCTCACTATTTTCATGTCATATGTTGCACCTTATTCCTTAATGTTGCACTTTGGATCAATAGCTGAAGAAATATCTCTAAGTTTTCCCTCTTTATGCAGGGGGGGTTTGGGGGGGGGGGGGAATCTTTTCTTTTTTTGCCACTTACATTTTCATTCTACTTTCTGAAGTGACTTTGCAGGATTTGAGTTATTGTTACTATTAAGTTGCTTAATCTTAACATTGTAACCTCCTCCCTTTTTCTTTTCAAATTCTATGGATGCAGAGTTTGATTTGTTGGATTACTGAGTTGTGATGCAATTGCAGTGTTCTCCAGAAAATTCTCAGTGTTAAAAGAGTTGTTGAGCCAGTTTTGTGCTGATGGAAAAAGATTTGGGACTTGAAAAGCTTCTGGTTTTGTTTTTGGTAGTAATCTCGATCAGCTATTCAGAGCAATTACAATCTTCTCAAGTGAAAAGCCTTCTCAGAATTCGGCGTCTTTTGAACTATCCAACAGCTTTGAATAGTTGGAACAATGACACTGATTTCTGTAAGATTGAGCCAACTTCAGCTGTCACTGTTGTGTGCTATGAAGAAAGCATAACTCAGTTGCACATAATAGGGATAAAGGGAGCTTCCCCTTTACCCGGAAACTTCTCCGTTGGTTCATTTTTCACTGCCCTTGTCAAGCTTCCTAGCTTGAAGGTCCTTAGATTAGTTTCTCTTGGTTTATGGGGGCGCTTGCCTGGAAAACTTTCAAGACTGTCAGCACTAGAGATACTTGATTTAAGCTCAAATTACTTTCACAGTGGCATACCCAAAACAATTTCATCGTTAACGGACCTCCAAACCTTACTGCTCAATGGAAATAGGTTGACTGGCAGAATTCCGGATGGAATTGGTTTGCTTTCGGTTTTGGCAGTTTTGAGTCTGAAGAACAATTCATTAGATGGACCTTTGCCAGATACACTGCGAGATATGAAAAATCTTCGGATACTTTCACTTTCAAGGAATAATTTTAGTGGGGATATGCCTGATCTTAGCAGTTTAGGAAACCTTCAAGTTTTAGAATTAGAGGACAACTCTTTTGGACCGAGATTTCCTCAAGTTGGAAGCAAAATAGAAAGCATTGCACTGAGGAATAATAAGTTCACTGCAAGCATTCCAGAGAAAGTTCAGTCCTATCATCAGCTTGAACATTTTGATATTTCTTCAAACAGATTTGTGGGGCCATTTCCTCCATTCTTGCTATCTTTACCATCCATAACTTACCTGGATGTTGCAGGAAACAAGTTGACAGGAATGCTTTTTGAAGATAATCCATGCAACGCTGCATTAGACTTTGTTGATCTGTCTGCTAATCTGTTGACTGGAACATTACCTAGTTGCCTTCTCTCTAGTTCGAGGAATAGGATTGTGCATTTCTCTAATAACTGTTTGGCACCCGGAGACAAAACTCAACATCCATTTTCTTTTTGTCGAAACGAGGCTTTGGCTGTTGGCGTCTTACCTCATCATCAAAGACAAAAACCTGCTTCTAATGTGGTTCTTGCCTTGATAATTTGTGGTAGCATCATCGGCGGAGTCATACTAGTATGCCTGACCATCTTGATTGTCAAATCTTTTCTTGCAAAGAAGGCTGCCCAGAAAACCCAATCCAGATTCATTTCAGAAGATGCATCATCTTCATATACCTCAAAGTTGTATACAGATGCAAGTAAGGTTCCTCTCTTCTGTTTCTACCCATATTCTTTGTATTTCATATACTTTGAAACAAATTACACCTTCTTTCAACTTCCTGTATCGATCGGTGGGAGGTGTTAGTCCTTTACATTCTTTGTTACCAACACAGATAGAGAAGTTGGAAGCTAAAATATTCTCATTTTTAGCTAATTAGGAAATTATGAACGTTTTGGTCGAATCTTCTTAAGTTTATAGTCTTGAGAGATTCTGAATTACAGACCCTTTGCCCCAATAACCAAGTTCCTGTTCAAGCTTGAAGCTTAGGTATATTTGCACCCTGTCTCCTATATACATAAAGGAAGAAAAGAAAAATTCCCTCGCTCTCTTTGATTTCCTTTAATTCCTGAGTATAGCTAACTTGATTCCTCGGTATTTCTTGTATAAGGATACATTACTCAAGCAATGAAGCTAGGAGCACTCAGTCTTCCATCTTATCGGACCTTCTCGTTAGAAGAGCTTGAGGTGGCTACGAACAACTTTGATACAGCAACTTTTATGGGTGAAATGTCTAATGGCCAGGTATATATATATATATGTAGTGACTGATTACTTCCATCCTTCTTTCGTGCTGTAGCATTGAGGTCTTTGAGTGTTATACTAGAGAGTTGGTGCTGACTTGTAGTAGTTTCATCCATTCGTCCTTTGTCGTTTTGGCACAAAAGAATGAGTTTAACTCTTGATGTTTTTGACCCCGCCTCTTATTGCTTTAGAATTTTCAATAGATTCTGTTAATATCTTTATCCTAGTAAAATATTATTCCACACTTAGCTGCTGAGCTAGTTGCTGACCATGCAAAATGGTTTAGTAATTTGTATAGACATAAGCGTGTCAAATGGTAATGGCATATGGATATAAGTACTCTGTATGGATCATTCAAAATAAACCAAAAACCAACTAGAATTCCATGTATTCATACCCCTATCAGGGTTCACAAACTTACTCTGCTTTGGATTCAGATGTACAGAGGCCAGATGAGAGATGGTTCAAATGTTACGATTAGATGCCTGAAAATGAAAAGAAGCAACACTACTCAAAATTTTATGCATCACTTAGAGTTGATATCCAAGCTCAGATATTGTCATTTGGTCAGTGCTCTTGGACACTGCTTTGAGTGTTACTTGGATGATTCAAGTGTTAGCAGGATATTTCTCGTCTTTGAGTACGTACCTAATGGGACCCTAAGGAGCTGGATTTCTGGTAATTACTTAACAACCATCTACACTTCTATACTGTTGGATGTAATGTGATTAATGTAAATGCTTAGCTGGATTATATAGATTTGGAAATTTGATGCTCTTTGTTCCTCACTGTCCTATTTGCAGATAGACATGGAAGACGGAAACTAACTTGGACACAACGTATAGCAGCTGCAACTGGGGTAGCAAAGGGCCTACAGTTCTTGCATAATGGAATTGTCCCTGGTATCTTTTCAAATAACTTGAAAATAACAGATATCATGTTGGATCAGAACCTTGTTGCCAAAATCAGCAGCTACAATTTGCCTATTCTGTCGGAGAACGCAGGAAAGGTGTGATGACCAACTTCCCAAAGTTCTATGTTAATTCTTCCACTCACACTTACAAAAGAAGTTTATATATTGCCGCAATATTAACTTATGCCACTACTGTGCATATTTGCAGGAATACTGTCACACTTTTCCAGCTGGTTATAAGGAGAGGTGTGTACAAATTACTGTCAAATTGGAGCAGCATAGTTTAAACAACAAAATCACCTAAGTTTTGTGGTTTTCATGTCTATTATACAGTGGAACTGATTTCAGCTCTGGTTCAATTTTTCACATGAACCTCTTAGAAAGAATAACTTATGCACACAAAGTCGTAAACCAAGGAAGAAATATGGTATTCAAATAGCTAAAGCAGTTAATTTTGAAATCCTAGTGTTTCGGCATAGCCTTTAGACACTTAATTTGATTATAAAGCTTACCGCTTTGAAATCAATCTTTGACATTTCAAAACTTATTAATTTAGTTGCTTAGCTTAGTAATATAAATATTGACAGGCATTTCCACTTTGTTCAGAATATATTGTATTATTGAATGTAAATAAGCTGTAAGCACGGACATACTTACACTTTGTTTTACTCTTACCTATATTGATTTATAGGGAAAAATATGAAGAGAAGTTGGATGTGTATGACTTTGGAGTTATACTGCTGGAAATCATAACAGGAAGGCAGATAAATACCAGAAATGATATTCTAGTTCTACATAATAAGGTATGACTAACACTTGATCATCTGGCTCTTTTTCATTTCAGATTTTCATTTTGAACTACCAATGAGGGAATGAGGGACATTTCTCTGTTACTCATTGAAGATGATATGGCTTCATAAATAAAAAATGTAAGCCTTTTGGTGGTGCACTCATTTTGTCTTGTTATATTGTATAGTTGCAAGTAAGCATAATGGGCAATGAAGCATCAAGAAGGAATGTGGTTGATCCAGCAATAAGAAGTTCATGCTCGGATGAATCATTGAAGACGATGATAGAGATCTGCTGCAGGTGTTTGTACGAAGATCCAGTGGGCAGGCCTTCGATGGAGGATGTTCTCTGGAATTTGCAGTTTGCAGCTCAAGTTCAGGATGAATGGAGAGATGATTCTGACGCCTCTCCAATTTCGCCTCTACAACCTTCAGGCCAACTCGTCATTCAATAGGGATCATGTTAAATTTGTTTCGGAAACAGGGTGAAAAAGATTTTGGCAATAAAATTCTTCAACAAGTTGTATTTGTTAGATTTAACAATTATAAAACAAACACAACTTCAAAACTTGAAGAAATTTTTCGCCAACTTTTTTCCCCTCTGTTTTCACCCGTTCTTAGATTTTTCCTGACGTGCTTGTAACTATGATCTTTTACTAATTTCTTCTATCTGAATATACTCAACATTATCATTTGCAAATATTATAATTATTTATGGCCACGCGAGGTCTAAAATTGCTCTACCTTGAACTAGAAGGATCTACAATATAATTCGCAAATTCAACAGAACTCAGTAGCTTAAGCTCATACCTTATATATATGTGTTAAAAACGCACTACACAGAGAAATAATATGCTCTAAACACAGAATTTTTTTTTTGGTTGAAAAGATAAGCATATTATAGATAGTTAAACACGTACATAAGAGTTTGTAGGATGCATACATTGCATCAATTGAGGAGAACTAGAACTAGCTACTATGTCCCCCTTATGGAAAAGATGGACATATAGAGAACTTAGATTAGCTACTACATCACTATTACTGCTACTGTGAACTAGAACTAGCTACTATGTCCCCCTTATGGAAACGATGGACATATAGAGAACTTAGATTAGCTACTACATTACTATTACTACTAGATACATTACTACTACTGTCACTACTATTAATCAACATAGTGCTTGATTTAAGTAGTCTTCTTCTTAGCATTCCTTCCTGATCATGCTGGTAAAAAGGGGTAACAAAAGTAGGAGGACTTGCAAAAAGTACACAACTAGCCTCCACATGCACTGCTCCATATTTAGCTAGACAGTCTGCAACATAGTTTTGTTCTCTGAAGATACTTTGTATTTTTGGATCATCCAGCTGATAGAGTAATAACCTGCAATCATTGATTAAATTAGTATATTGTATAATAGGCGTAGTAATCATACCAAGTATTGCAGTTGCATCTGTTTCGATGATCAGTGGTGTGAGTTGGTGCTGAATAGCTATTCTTAGCCCTATGATAAGCGCCAGCAATTCTGTCTGAACACTGGAGCCATGTTGTGCTCTTCCTGCAAAACCTATAATCCATTTGCACTGTTGATTTCGAAAACACCCACCAATACCACATTTGTTTTGAGTGGTAGATGTCGAACCGTCAATGTTTAACTTAAAAAACTGGCCATCTGGTGGATGCCATTTTATATAGAGAGACAATAAAGAAGTATTTCTTTTTGTATGATTTGTGAGGTAATAAAATTCAGCAGCCTGTTTGTATAGCAGAGAAATACTGGATTTAAGATGTTGATGATCAAAGTAGTTTGTATTTCTTATAGACCATAACTGCCATAATGCAAAAGGCAAGATTATGGAAAATGGAATGTGGTTAAATGACGGCAAATGTTGCTTATGTATAAAATTGTGCCACCAAGATGTACGATTAGTAGGTGTTGGACCAACTATATGTGTAGTAGTTATATTAAGAGCAGCCCAAAGTGCAGTAGCATTATGACATTCCAGGAAAATATGGTTTATAGTCTCAGGGACCAAGTGACATTGTGAACACAAAGATGAATTTATAATTTGTAACTTATGTAAATATGCAGCTGTAGGAAGTCTTTTATGGCATATTAACCATAAAAAGAAAGAAAACTTGGGTGGTATTCTAAGTTTCCGAATCCATTTGTAGTTTATGAACTCATTTGTTATTGGTTGATTGAGTTCATTTGCTAGAGTATAATACATAGATTTAACAGAGAACAACCCATCCGGTGTAATTGCCCAATAAAGTTGGTCACAAGTGAAGGGCACCATTGGCATATAAATATCAGTGATTGTAAGTTGTAAAGAAGGAGGTAATACGAATGGAAATTGATGTAGGTGCCACTTGTGATGAAAATAGCAAGCAGACACTAGTTTGTTGTCCTCACCTTGGGGTAGGGGTCCATATATATAATTACGAAACAGAGAATTATGAGCTATCCATGGTTCAGTCCAGAAATGTACGTGTTGTCCATTAGTCAGGTTCCATTTATAACCTAAACGACAATTGGACCAACCCTTAAGAATGTTTAACCAAGTTTTTGAAACATTCTTTTTGATTAATTTAGATGGCCTTAGATAACTATGCAGTAATACTTGTGCCTACAGCTGAGTAGGGTTTTGAAAAAGCCTCCATGCAAGACTAGCATGCAAAGCTTGATTTTTGATACTAAGATTTTGGATGCCTAATCCCCCTTGCTCTAAAGGTTGTGTAACCATGGACCATTTAATCAGATGTAATTTTTTTCTTTGAGGAGTAGTACCCCATAGAAAATTCCGTCGGTATCTATTAAGGGAGGAACCTATCAACCTCATCAAACTCAGTCTTGAAATGCTAAGCTCTATGATCCAGTAAAACTTGATACAGAACAGAAATTGTCACAGAATTTATCCATAAGTAAATGACTTAATCATGAGGAATTTATTAGTGGGAGAAACTTGCTTAAATTCCCATACTAATGGAGGTCATTCATTCAAATGATCATTCCAAAAGGAGAAATCAATACAGAAGTTCAAGAAATGGATAGAAGAAAGTGATAAAATAAAACATGAAACTAATTGCTTTAAAAGGCATTCTGTTTCTGATTATACTCAGGAATTAATGCTTTCTGCTAGAAAGTCATGTTCTAGTGCTTAATTATGTGTATTTGTAATTCCTTCATGATTTGTCTGCTTGCAATATTGGACTTTAAATTAACTTATGTAGCTTCTAACTAATGAAAATGATACAAAACTTGGTTCTCTTTAAATGCATTGTGAGATCTCGAGGGCAGGGCAGGATATAAGCTATGGATTCGGTCGAACCTAGTGACTTTGGCCCGAACCTTGTATATATATTAAAATATCTCTTATATATATATATATATATATATATATATATATATATATATATATATTATCCACCAAGTTAAGTTTTGTCATCGCACATAGGTTACTCAAATCAAAAGGAGCAGCCTCTTCTCCTCCCAAGCGGAGCAAGAAATTAAATTGAAAGAAAAATGGTAAACGTTTAGTAAAAACTCTGACTGACTCAAGAATTTCCTCAGTAAGAGCAAACACAGCTCGACAATTAAACTTCCTGTGTAGCAAAGGCCTAGCATCCCATGATGGCGGAGAGAAACACAAGATAAGAAAATCCAAACGATAAATTCACCAAAGGGTAAAGCTAACAACAAGAAGAGCAAGGAGAGAAAGGGTTGCAGTCGCAGAGGAGTTTGAAGATTGCGAACTTTTTATATGTTCCTAGATTGGCAAAAAAGAATTAAAATAGGATGTGTCTCTGTCCTGACCTCTTAACCATATTCTTCTATGAAAAAACAATTTACTTCCAAGGCTGTAGAATTGAATTTTTAATAGCAAAAATCCAGTATATCATAAAACAAAAAATTAAACAGAAAAAAGGAGGAAAAGGCAAGGTGAATCGAATACCACACGGAAAGTGTTCTCCTGCGCTTACACGTGCGCTGAACTTTGATGAGTAAGCTGCATATGAGATGAGAATGCATCTACAGATACTTCTCCTTCTTTTCCATGGAATTTCATCTGGCTTTACTCTGCTCCATCATCTGTTCCCCTGACCTTCTTCTATCTCAGATACCTGTCGACTTCGTGGGTTTTTGTTTTGTCAATATCAGTATTTTTACCGAGGTCTGTATTCTCCTTCAGTTGTCGATTATCTTCGCAAGTTATTTTTTTCTCAATAACAATACTTCTGCTGAGATTTTCACTGTACTTCCTTTTCTTTTTCTTTGCTTTGCTTCTTCCTTTATCAGTGCTATTTAGTTAAAATTTTAATTACAAAGGGGGTAACCTTTCGTGAATGGGTATGGGTCTCTTTATTTGTGTCCATCTGACTAATTTCTGATGCTAATAATTTCATGTTTTCTTCATTAATGGTATCTTGAGTTTATATTGGTAGCAGTGGAAATTTTTTTAAAAATTGTTCGAACTTTATCTAAGTTGTTCCACCGATAAGAAGCTAAATTTTTTTACATTCTCGAGGAAATAGCACACCAGGAGAAAATTCATTAGAACAACTCTCAAATCAGGTTTTCCATTGTTTGGTTACCTTCTGGTAAAGTTAATAGTTTGCCCAGAATGATGAGTAAATTGATTGATGGTGTTAGCTATGGATTGACATGATGTAGGTGTAATTTTTGAGATCAAAATAATATCATCTGCGAAGAATAGATGTGATAATTGAGGTCCTCTTCTACCTATTGAAATTGGATGCCAAATGTTATAATCAACTTCAGAATTTATTTTTCTTGACAGCATCCCCAGACATAAAATAAAAATATAAGGTGATAGAGGATCCCCTTGTCTAATACCCCGTGTAGGTGTAAAATAATCAGTAGGTTACCATTAATTAGAATAGCTGTAGTAGTAGTTGTAATGCAAGACATTATTACTTGAACAAAAGTTGGAGGAAAATTTAGATTGTGTAATTTATTGTAAATGAAAGACCATTCCAGCTTATCAAAAGACTTTTCAAGATCCAACTTAAGAAGCATATTAGAAGTTTTACCCTTCATTCGATGGAACCTAGAGATAATTTCTTGTACGATAATAGCATTGTCAGCTGCTCGTCTAATTTTCTGGAAACTGGATTGAGTTGGATGGATAAGATGTTCCAGAACTGGTTTTAATCTATTAACAATAATTTTTGTTATAATCTTATAGATTGTATTGCAAAGGCTAATAGGTCAGAATTGCGGTATAGTGGATGCATTCTTATTTTTTTGGAATTAAGCAAATAAAGGTTGTATTTATAGTGGGATCAATTTGATGGTCCAAGAAAACCTTATGACAAAAATATTTGACAGAATTTCCTATGATATGCCAATATTTTTGTTAAAATAAAGGATGTAGACTATCTGGTCCAGGTGCCTTAAGAGGTTGAAAGGAATATATGGCAGTTAGAATTTCATAATCTTGTAATGGAGCTATTAAACAAGATTGCTCATTTGATGTTAATATATTAAAAGGATGTACAAAAGAGGAATTAGTAGATTTTGTTTTTTGAGTAGTAAAGAGATGATGGTAGTATTGAGTAATATCATCTCTAATTATTTGAGGGTCAGTAAGCCAATTTCCTCCTAAGACTTGAAGAGCAGTTATACGATTATGTCTTCGTCGATTTAAAGTTGTTAGGTGGAAAAATTTGGTGTTAGCATCACCATTATTTAACCAATTGATTCTTGATTTTAACTTCCAGAAGTCCTCCTCAAGCTGGAGAATGTGATTATTCTAAAGTTAAAGATTTTTCCAAATTTTGTAAAAATAGACTAGTTGGATAGTGAATAGATGCTTGAATCCCACCTAGTCTTGCCAATAATTTATTTTTACGCTTAAAAATGTTACCAAAAGTATTTTTATTCCATACTTGTATTGATTCCACAAATTGATTAATAGCAGGAATTAAGTGAAGCTTATCTAACCAAACTTGTTCAATTACTGCTGAGAAGGTAGGGTGGGCAGTCCATATTGTTTCTAGCCTAATTTTTTTTCCTAGGCATAGAACAGTGTTGTAACTCAATCTTAATGGGGCAATGATCAGAGTGAGTTCGTGGAAGGTGTGTTACCAAAGCATCAGGATAATTAGTTATCCAATCATAATTAGCTAACACACGATCAATACGTTCTAAAATATTAGCACTATTATGTCTACCATCTGTCCAAGTGTAACGACTACCCTTATATCCTAAGTCTGTTAAGTGGCAGTAATTAAAACAGTCTAATAATTTATTTGCTCGAGCATTATTTATAGGCAAACCACCAAATTTATCTACTGCATGTAATATTTCATTATAACCCCCCCCCCCCCAACAACCAAGGCCCCTTATAATTATCAGAGATACACCTAATGTTATCCCATAATGCTAGTCTAGTTGCTAGGTCATTACTTGCATAAATAGCACTAAATAAAAAAGTAAAAGGTAATGGAAGAACCTGAACATGGCAATGGATCTCTTGGGTAGATGTGGCCACCTGCTCCACATTTAGAATAGCTGCATTCCATAGAATAACAATCCCTCATGAGTGCCCCACAGCAGATACTTCAATCATACCTGTGAACTCAAAATTATCCTTCAGAATTTGGTGAGATTGGCAGTGTGTCTCCAGTAGAACCACCAATGTAGGTCTATTATAATCTAATAAGGACCTAAAATTCCTTCGAAACTCGACTGATTGAGCACCCCTACAGTTCCAAATGATGAAATTCATATGACTCAAATTGGATTCATTTTGACCATTACTGGACTCTCCTGGACGAAGCCTCAACGCGGGGAGAAATAACATTGCATATTTCCCCACCGCTGGATTTGTTGTTGGCCTAAGCGGAATGAGGTTGCAAGCAGATTTGGGGGGCACCTTATGAAGATTTTTCTTTCGAACTCTTCCTTCTGGACAAAGACCTTGATGCCATCCAGACATGTATGGATTGGGCGTGTTTCTCTGTTGTATACGATTGCTGCGTCTAATTCTGCCTGAAAATTCACCGCTTGAACCTCTTGTTCGAGTGGATTGGGATGCTGTGGAGATGGAGGGGGTGGTGGTGGTGGTGGTGATGGAGGGGTTACTGGTTCCAAGAGAGGTATGTTGGGTTGTGGATCCCAGTAAGGTTGTATCCAAGGGGTGTTTGGAGTGGGTGTTGGATAAAACTGCATTTGTAGGAGGTTTGGGTGGAGATGTGTTGGATCCCAAAATGGGGTTGGTAGAGGGAGAGGATGGTAAGGTGCAAGATGGGGTGCCTGCATCATGGACCAATGGTAACGAGCATATAGGTCCGTTCCTAGTTGCATTCCTTCAGCTACTATTTGCGCTAAATCCCATGGATGATTGATTAATATTGTCACCTCTTGGTGATTGACTTCCATGGTGAATGTTAATGCATGGTTGTGTAACCCCGCCTCTAGCCAAGATGAGAGGAGTTTTGGTGCATGTGGGGTTTGAGTCGTGTATATTATTGTATTGGGCTCCATTATCAAGTGTGGTGGAGGGTGGGAGGGAGAATTTGGGTTGTGTTGAAGATGCTGAGTATTCTGCCTTGTTTGGGAACGTGGTCGTCGTAGGTGACTGAGGAAGTTGAATAGAAACATTTTCTAAAATGGAAGAAGCTGGGAGTGGATTAGTCAAAGTGTTAGGAATTAAATTTGATTGAGGAAGTATAGACGGAGCTATATCTATGGTAGTAATGGACGGTTGAATAGATTGACATGAAGATGGTGTATTGGACTGGGTTTGAGTAGTGGAGGTCTCATCATTACCTATTTGCATGGAAACAGTAGAGGTAGTTGATGGTGGTATTCCGATAATTGAAGGAGGAGGTGTATTATTTGCTAGGTTTAGTAGATGGTTTTCGTGTGTCCGTGAAGATGGTGTGTTTGGGTGTTGGGGCAAGCTTTGCATGTGGGGTGGGATATCGTGTCCAGTTGCATGGATATTGATAGGATTTGGTAATGTAGGAATAATAGGGTTTGAATAAGTTTTTGATTGGACCGAGTTGGTTTGCACTTGAGTGGTCTTTGAGTATGGTATTTTATTATATAATATTGGAAGTGGTAATGGAATATCATAATCCGCTTTTTCATCTAGTAAAGTAACATATTTATTATTAATTAAGACGGGGTTATGGGAGGTGGTTAACTTAGAAGCAGTATTCTTAGTATTATTGAAATGTTCTAAGGTTAAATTAGTGAAAGGAAGGGTATTAGGATTAGTAACCCCAGGGTTACCTGATTGGCTTACTGCATTTGTCTCCACTGACTGTGTTGAGGGCAAGTAATTTGCTGTGGAAGGAGGCCTTTTGAGGATTGATTTTTTAGGAAATTGAACAACTTTCCATGCTTCAGTAGCTGATGTAGAGGTATTTGAAATGGGAGCAGCGTTATTCATGAAATGATCCTCTTGTGAATTTACTACGGAAGGATCAACTTGTATAAGATAATTACAAGTCTTTTGATTATGACCCATGCGACCACACTTAATACAAAGTAAATTTAAACCTTCATATAGGATAATTTGTTTGTGATTGCCAATGTATAAGTGTGTCTTTAATGGCTGATCCAGTAAAACTTCCACACATAATCTAGCATATTGTCCCCTAGTTATGGAAGAGGTGCATGTGTCCACTGATAGTAGCTTACCAATTTTTTGGCCTAGTTTTTGAAGGATTTGATAATCATAGAATTCTGTAGGTAATTCTGGTAATCGTAACCAAACAGCAGAGGTTGTTAATTTTGTCTTAGAAGCCTTAAATTTAGGTTCCCATTGACGAACGGATAGAAAATGATTTAGAACAAATCAAGGACCGCCTTGTAAGGCATGATTTTTGTTCTCCTCCTTTTGGAATTTTATAAGGAAAAAATCTGACCCTAAGTCAATTAGAGGGAGATTTTCAGTTGGTTTCCATAACGCATATATTTTTTGTCTAAGTATTTGATGTTCAATTTTCCGACCAAAAACCATAATAATCACTGCGTGTTGCCATGGTTGGTAAATCCTTTGTTTTTCTTCCAAAGATAATGGTATAAAAATGGCAGGGTCATTGGGTGCCTCAATCTCATCAATATTTTCCAAAGGAAAATTTGTTGATTGGTGAAGGATAGACGGTGGAGAAGAAATTTGATTGGAGTTTAAGGTTTGTAGGTATGATTTTTGTAGAGGAGTGGGAGAAGAGATATGTTCCTGCATATCAATATTCATACTGCTAGGTATGGTAGTATGTTGATTTGAAGAACTAGGTGATAATGATGTCGGAAAGGATTTTAGAATATCCGGTGATTTTGGTGAAATTGAGGTGGAAGAATTATATTGCTGGGAGGAGTTTGTGGAGAGCATAGTTTTTTTCAACAAACACAGAAAGTTAAATGAATAGTGTTCTTGACTTACTATTTACTTGTGTCTTTGTTTCCACTACTAGCTAAGGTGGAGAAAAGGCTGAACAAGTTGAGGAGGGACCTTTTATGGCAAAGGAACAGGGAGGAAAAAATACTGTAAAAATAGCACGGTATAGCCAGTTTTTGGACTGCCCATTCAAAAATAGCCAGCGTTTACCAAGTCAATGAAAAATAGCCACTATTTTGCTGCAATAGAGACCGGTCCAGCATAATATACTGGAGTTCAGTGCACCTGTGTATGAACTCCAGCATATTAAGCTGGATTGGTATACTTTGCTGGCTCCAGTATAATATACTGGAGACTGGAGCACCGGTGCTCCAAACTCCAGTATATTATACTGGACCAGTATACTTGCTGGAACTCCAGTATATTATGCTGGAGTTCTAGTGTATTTATGCTGGAACTCCATCATATTATGCTGGAGTTCCAGCATACTTATCCTGGAACTCCAGTATAATATGCTGGAGTTCAAGTAAACTTATGCTGGAACTCCAGCATAATATACTGGAGTATTTTTCGGGTTTTGAACAGTGTTTTCGGTCAGATTTATCTTTACATGAAAAGTGGCTAAATTTCGATTACTTTTGAAATTGGGCTATTTTTGAACGACCAGTTGTAAATCTGGCTATTTTTGAATTTCTCCCAAAAACACTTCACTTAGTGAAGTGGTCCACAGCTACAATTAACATAAAAAGGAAGTAGGCCCAGGAATTAGACCAGAAGAAACACAAGAATAGTTTGATGATGAAATGTGATAAGTCATGCGAGTATGGTTTTGATGATTTGTCAAACTTCATGAAAGAACCATATAGGAACCTGGTACAATCACTTCCCTTATGCTTATTATAACAGACGCAGTTATCTGGTTTAATTCTCAAGGAAATCAGATAAGGGAAGTGCAAAGGGAGCATATAGGATCAGATCCTCAGTAATCGCGCAAGTCAACTCTACACATGTTAAAGCTGTTGCACAGTACTTGCACAGCTGCAGTTTGCTAGAAACCGGAAATGCCCTTGTGTCTTCTTTCATGATCTCACATATATAAACAACATGATACAAGGTTTTGACCTAAAACTTGCAAACCCAAAAACACATCTTCTCCCAAGTGTGCAGCCGCCACTGTTTTCCTCGGGGGCATTGAAGAACAAAGCTGCTATAAACCAAGGACCGGATCCCATTGAATATGTCTTGAGTCATATAGTTTGTTGTATCTTTGTCTTTTATTATTACTTATTCCGACACGGCTTTTTAGAAGCATTTAGTAGGACATCATTTAACCATTATTTCTTTGGTTGTTTGACTAGAGTTAGTCGAGAATGTGGCTTTGTAATAGAGATATTACAAAGAGCTTAGAATAGAGTTATTGTAAGAGGTGGGGGATTAAGAGTTTAATTCCTGGATTGCAATAGGTTCCAATATGAAGTTTGCTCAGTTGGTGGAGTTAAAATCCTACTAGAGTAGGTCGTGGTTTTTAATCCCCTAAGAAAGGAGTCTTCTACGTAACTATTGTTTGTTCCTTACTTTCTGTCTATTTACTGTGGAAAAAAATAGAGAACCTGGTTCTCCATATTGTTTGGTGGACTCCTAGTTTCTATCAATTATTATCGGAGCGGGTTCTTTCTAAAAGGTTAACACCTAGAAATGATCTTTATCATGACTGCTCCACCAAGCTTCGAGGAAGGAAAATAACTTTATAGACCCCCAAGATTCAACAGTCAATACTATGGTTGGTGGAAAACAAGAATGCATGACTTCATCATGGCCGAGGACTCAGATTTATGGGACGTGATTTGTGATGGTCCTTTTGTTCCCATGAAAATTGTTGGTGAGGGAACAATTATGGTCCCAAAGACAAGAAAAGAATTCAAATATTCTGATAGAAAGGTTATTGAAAAGAACTTCAGGGAAAAGAAGATTCTTATTTGTGGCATTGGACCGGATGAATACAATCGCATCTCATCTTGTCAACCTACTAAGGAGATCTGAGAAGCTCTCCAAACTGCACATGAGGGAGGTAATCAATCCAAAATTGATATGCTTATTACCGAGTACGAGCTTTTCAAGATGAAGGAGGATGAGTTCATTAAAGATATGCACACACGTTTCACCTCTATTATCAATGAGCTTCTCTACCTTGGAAAAGTCATCCCAAGAAACAAGCTGGTCTGGAAAATACTCAGTGTTCTACCAGGTTCTCGGGAAAGTAAAGTGAATGTTATCACTGAAGCCAAGGATCTGCAGAAGCTGCCCATTGATGAACTCATTGGAAATCTCAAAATCTATTAGATGAAGAGAAAGAAATATCTAGAAAGAAGAGAGCCCAAGAAGGAGAAGAGTCTGGCTCTCAAGGCTGATCACAGTGAATCAAGTGGCGATGAGTCAGACATGGCCTACCTTACTCGAAGATTCCAAAAGATGTCAGAAGAAATGGAGGAATTCCCAAGAGAGGAAGTTCTAGCAGAAACTCCAAAGGAAATCATTGTTGTCATAAGTGCAGAAAGCCAGGACACTTCATTAAAGCCTTCACTCTTCATAAGCATGACAACTACAAACACAACGTTGACAAGAGGAGCCCAGTCCCTGATAGGAGGTTCGAGAGAAGAGACTCCATTGACAACATTGTGAAGCAAGCTTTGGCTGTATGGGGAGTTTACTCCGGTGAGTCTGAAGTTGAGGGTGAACAAGCAGACACATCCATGATGGCTAACGAAAGTGGATCTATAGAGTATTATTCTATATTTGCACTCATAACCAAAATACCTTGTTAAAATCAAAAAGAAAAATGGATGAACACCCATAAGGAAAAAGAAATGGCTAGTAAAGCTCAACTTAATCTTGAAACTGAGCTCAAAAAGGTCAAAATAAGCCTTGCTGCTGAGCTTGAAAAGAATAGACAACTTCAGTAGAACTTAAAAAGTGTTAAAAATTGATCTAGATAAGTCTCTTAAATAGACTTGGTCCTTTGATACAATCACATCTATGTATAAGAGTAATGTTGGAAACAGAAAAGGAATCGGGTTCCATAAGGCTAAAGCTCCCTATAATCCCCATAGCAAGTATGTTACCGTAACTGATAATTGGCTTTGCACTCATTGTGGTCAAACTGGTCAGTATAAGGACTTTTGTGAAGTTAAAATTCAATCTCAGCAGAAAAACAAAGTTTTGTTGAAAAGAAACCTATTGCTAAGAAACGCAGTTCTCTAAAAAGGAAATATGTGATGCCTGCATAGACAAAAATATGTTTGATTCACCCATTCTATCATTACAAGGGAACCAAAATTGGTTGGGGTTCCTAAGTCTAATCAATGATTTTATATGCAGGCTGAAGTGAGGGGAAGCAGTAAAAAATGGTACATGAACAGTGGACGCTCTAAACATATGACCGAAAAATGGATGATTTCCTCTCACTCAAGGCCTTGCAAGGTGGGAGTGTATCCTTTGGAAACGGCAAGAAAGGCTATATTCTTACTATTGGAAAGATTGAAAAAACACTCTCTCACTTAATTGAAAATGTGTATTATATGAATGGCTTGAAATACAACTTATTGAGTGTGTCCAAATCTGTGATAAAGGGAACAAAGTGAAATTCTTGTCAAAATTATTTACTGTCACCAATATTATAGCTAGTGAAATTGTGTTACTCGCAAAAACGTTCAAGAACATCTATGTTGCAGACTTCAACTCTTTGAATGGTGGTGATCCTATGTGTCTAAGTGTTGTTGATGATGATGCTGAGCTATGGAACAGACGAATAGGGCATGCACGTTTTTCTTCGCTGAACAAGCTGATCAAGAAGGACCTGGTTCGTGGGTTGCCTAAGTCAAAATTCAAGGATCATAAAGTGTGTGGTGCGTGTGTAAAAAGGAAGCATGTCAGGTCCTCGTTCAAACCAAAGAAGGAAGTCAGTACCTCAAGGCCACTGGATCTTCTTCATATGGATCTTTGTGGACCTATGAGGATACCTAGTAGAGGAGGAAATAAGTACATCTTTGTAATTATTGATGACTATTCTAGATTTACATGGACATTGCTTCCAAGGACCAGGGATTAAACCTTTCCAATGTTTGTTGCATTTATGAAGCAGATTCAAGTGAAGATGGGATTCAATGTTGTGAGAATGAGATCTAATCATGGCATTGAGTTTGACAATGCCAAGTTTGATGAATTTTGTGCTGAAAATGATATAAGTCACAATTTTTCTACTCCTAAAACACCTCAACAAAATGGTGTTGTGGAGAGAAAAAATAGGACTCTCGAGGATATGGGTAGAACAATGTTGATTGATAGTGATGTGTCAAAGAGTTTTTGGGCTGAAGCAGTCAACACTGTCTATTATTTGATTAACAGGTGCATGATCAAGTCCTTGCTTGATAAGAATCCCTACGAACTGCTTAATGGGAGAAAACCAAAGCTGACTTACCTAAGGGCATTTGGATGCAAATGTTTTATTCTCAACAACGGTAAGGAAGCATCAAGAAAATTTGATGCAAAAAGTGATGAGGGTATTTTTCTTAGTTACTCCTCTCAAATCAAGTCCTACAAAGTCTACAACAAAAGGACACAATGTGTAGAGAAAAGTGTGCATGTGATCTTTGATGAATCTCACGAATCAAGCAGGAAAGGGTCGCATGACAAGGATGATCAAGATGGAGATTTCTCAAAGGTTCCTGGAGAAGCCATAGATATGGCAAATGGAAAGGCTGATCTGAGCAGTCAAGTCAAGGAGAGTGATCAATAAGATGTAGCTGAACCTCCAGCCAAAACAGAAAACATGGTCCCTCTATCACCGCGACTGAAGCTGAGCATAGGTTGGATGATGCTGCATAAGGTACTCCTGATGGAGGACAAAGAAGTGGAATTCATACTTCTGTTGATGCCAATGATGGGCCAAGTACGGAGGAACCTGGTCCCTCGCATTTTGAAGTTCAAGTATCTAACTAAAAGCACAGAAGTTCACATACTCTTCAAAATATGATCACAACCTTGGACTCTATTATTCAAATTAGATCTAGGGCAAGAAATATTTTGCTGCTCAGCTTTCTTGTCCCAAAATTGAGCCTAAAACATCAAGTAAGCATCGAAAGATGCTGACTGGATTGCTGCTATGCAAGAAGATCTTCATCAATTTGAGAGAAACAAAGTGTGGCACCTGGTTCCCCGGTCCTCAGATAGAACTGTGATTGGAACCAAATGGGTGTTCAGAAATAAGCTTGATGAGTTTGGAAATATTACAAGAACCAAAGCTAGGCTAGTGGTCCAAGGTTACAATAAAGAAGAAGGGATTGACTATGATGAGACATTTTCTCTTGTTGCTCGAATGGAAGCCATTAGAATTCTGATAGATTTTACATCTCATATGGAATTCAAATTGCTCCAAATGGATGTTCAAAGTGCATTTCCGAATGGATATTTGAATAAGGGAGTATTTTTCAAGAAACCACCTTGGTTTGAATGACATGAACATCCTGAACATGTCTTTAAGCTTGACAAAGGTTTATATGGTTTGAAGCCAGCCCCTCGTGTATAGTATGAAAAATTGTCCAAGTTCCTTCGTGAGAATGGGTTCACTAGAGGGAAAATTGACAATACTATGTTTCTGAAGAAAAGGGGGAGAAATTTGTTGATTATACAAGTCTACGTTGATGATATCATATTTGGTGCATGATTCCTTTTGTGAGGAGTTTGCAAAACACATGGGAAGTGAATTTGAGATGAGTATGATGGGGGGATAAGCTTCTTCCTTAGGTTGCAAGTAAAGAAAACCTCAAAAGGGACCATGATAAGTCAATAGAAGTACATCAAGGAGCTGCTAAAAAGATTTGAGATGGAAAATTCAAAGACTATTGATATTCCCATTGCTACTTCTCACTTGGACATTGACGAACCTGACTCTCCTGTCAATGGAACTATGTATAGGGATATTATTGGATCTCTTCGGTATTTGACGGCTAGCAGATCTGACATTATTTTCAGTGTTGGGCTTTGTGCTAGATTTCAACCAAGCCCAAGAGAATCTCATTTGAAGGCTGCCAAGAGAATCTTGAGGTATCTCAAGGGAACACAGGACCTGGTCCTCTTCTCTCCCTCAGGAGATAATTTTGACCTAGTTGGATATGCTGATGCTGATTATGCTGGATATCTGGTGGATAGAAAGAGTACATCTAGAATGGCACATTTTCTGGGGTCATGCTTGATCTCATGGGGAACAAAGAAACATAACATTGTGGCTCTTTGTACTGCTAAAGCTGAGTATGTGGTTGTTGCCTCTTGTTGTGATCAACTACTATGGATCAAGCAACAACTAGAAGATTTTGGTGTGTTTACAGATTGTGTGTCATTGTTGTGTGATAACACAAGTGCTATAAACATGGCAAAGAACCCGATGCAACATAAGAGGACAAAGCACATTGATGTGCGACATTACTTCTTTAGGGACAATGTTGATAAGGGCTTATTTGTATGAAGTTCTGCAAAACAAAGGACCAGGTAAAAGATATCTTCACCAAAGCACTGAGCAGAGAACACTTTGAAAGAGATCGTCTGGAGCAGGGTTGATGAAGCTTAACTAAGAACCTGGTCCCTCGATGATTGGCTATGAATGGATGGAAAGGTACAATGCTAAAAAGTGTTTTATGGCGATATCTAACTCAACCCTATACTATTACAGGTAGACACGCATGTCAGATTCAGGACAAATAAGTGACAAATGATAATGCACATATCTAGAAGTTATTGCTTACATTTTCAAAAATGTCGAGGAACCTGGTTCCTATGACTCAAGCTAGTAGTTCCTTTTACACATATGAATTTTGAACTGCTAGGGTGACACATTATTATTTTGTTCACGCCTCTTCTGATTCCCTTAAAGACCAAACGATACAACCCTTCCAAATTGACCCCATAGCTCGTTTCCCCTCTCGCACCTATTTGTAATCGGTCCCCCATTTACTTATATATACCTAAAAGTCAGTCTCTTTCCTCACTTCAAACATCAAGCATAACCTCTTTTCTCTATCAAACGCTCTTCTTCTTGTCTTCTTGCTTCAAAATTGACCATCTATCAAAAAGAAACTCCATCTCCTAAAATGAATGAAGCGAACCCTACATCATCTCCATCTAAAGCCGCACCTTCATCTGGATCTGAGCCGAGCTCTTCACAGCCGCAATTTTTAACGAACCAAACCCCACAGTCATTTCTCCTAAACCATCTGATTCTGGTCCCTAGCAAAGCCGTAAAAATCAAACTCCCAAAATTTCTTCCCTATCTCCATCTTTATCTACTCCTACTGAAAGAGTGGATTCCGAACAAACAATGTCCACGTCTAAATTTCTTCAAACCACATAGGAAATTGTAGAAGGCAATGAAGGTGATGAGGTCTCGAGTCAGCGTATTGTGACAGAGGATGTGAGATTGAACAAAGAGTCAGGTTCCCATGTTGTTAAGGGCTCACATGCATCTGAAACTTCTGACTCAAGGTGTTGAAGTGATTGTTTAGAGTATCCCGTCTGTATCAGGTAATCTTCCATCTTTTCTACGGATACAGAGGTTTTGGGTGCGGAGGTTGAGAAAACTGTGAGTGATATAGATAAAAAGGGCTTTATTCCTCTTGAAAAGGAGCCTGATGTTGTGGAGAACGTGATTGAGGATTCATGACTGGTAGTGTTGGTAAAGAGACTCTAGGGGGAACTACTAAGTCAGGGGGAAATACAAGGTGTGAGGGGGAACTGATGAGTGCAGAGGAACAGGTACATGTCAGCACTACGGGGGAACATATAGAGGGACCCCGTCCCTCTGCCCAAGGGGAGTTTTCTGCTCCTATTTGGGATGAAACACAAGGTTCCACAAGATAGCCCCTGGATAGTGCTGGCTCACCCCCTTTTGATTTCCCTATTACTATTGCTTTGCAAATTGAGTATCCTGAAATGAGGCTTGTATCTGTGCAAAATTCTGCTAGGAGTGAGGAGACTGACTCTGATGATCAAGTAGTGTTAAGCTTGGCTTCTAGGGGGTAAAGGAAAAGCCAAAAAGAATATTGTTCTCAAATTCCCTTTCCACTAGACAGTAGCGCAAGGCTGAGCTTGATAATGCTCTGAAAATGAGTAACGAGAAAAAGAAGAAAAGAAAACTAGTGAAGAGCAGGTTTGATTAACGAGGAGGATGTGCCTCCTGCAAAGGTCGTTGAGGTAGATGATGAGGAGCCTACTGCAGAAACAACTCCCCTTATTAGGAAAAACTTAAAGAAAACCATTGGTGCTAAACGGCAGAAGCCAGTTTCTGAAAAAGAACTTGTGAGTGACAGGGATGATGAAGTAGAGCAGGAAGAAGCAGTGGAGAAAGAGATAGTGGAGAAGAAGAAGCCTTTAAGGAAGAGGCAGAGCACTAGCGAGGAACCTGGTTCCTCCCATAGGCCAAGGGTGGAATTATCTGAGTTGGAAAGACTAGCAAATCTCAAGAAACAATAGGTTCTGTGGGGTTGAGCCTTTGACCCTGAGATCACAGAACAACTAGGAATGCGCCAGCTTGTGGAAATTGTTGAATTCCAGAAGTAGACCGCCTCTTTGAAATCAAAAGTCCGAAGGTCCATGAAGAAGAGGTGAGAAGTTTCTATGTTGGACTATTTGTGGTGGATGGGAATACACTTTGCCTGAAATTTAATGGAAAAGATTTTGTTCTGGATGAGGAAATACTGGGAGAGATCCTTAACGTGCCAACAGCTAGGCTGAAAATAGTGGAGGGAACAGGTTCCCTTGATTTTAAGACGTTGACCATCATGAAACAAGCAGTTCTGTAGGGAGAAAGAGTATTCAAGAATCTCTTCTGCTAGAATACCAGCTGTTGTTTGAGATGGTAAACAAGGTACTGCTGCCTAGGGCTGAGAGAAGATCCATCACCTCCATTGCGGACCTGGTTCTCCTAGAAGCATTGGCATCCTTCTCATCTATTAGTCTATCTGGCATTATGATTGAACACATGCTGAAGGTAGCAGACTTCGAGGATGGTAATCATGGTCTCCGCTATGGGTTTCTCCTTACAAGAGTCCTTGAACACTTTGAGGTTCCATTAGGAAAAGCATTTGTGGGGACTAGAAAGAAGATGTTCACCATGAGGTAGCCAATGAAGAGATCAAGTGTCTGAAAGCTCAAAATGTCATTTTGGAGTCCAAGCGTACTTAGTCCAGCAAGGAACCTGGTTCCAGCAACTCTCGGGGAGAAGACATTTCCGTTTGCAGGCTGAGAATGGTGAGTTAAGGAAACAAGTTGAGAACCTGGAGGAGCAGCTAATCAATGATCAAAGGGCTTCTAATGAAAGAGTGGATTGTGTCATCAAGGATCTTCCTCCCTAATCCTTTCTATCCCCTATCTAGTGTCCTCTGCATTTGAACTCCTTCCTTCCTAATCTACTCATGTCCTCCCTTTTGTTATGACTAAATAATGAATGTGGTACTTTAGTTGTTTTAATAGTTAATATTTGTGTGTCTGGTACTGCTAT
This sequence comes from Nicotiana attenuata, assembly GCF_001879085.1. Taxonomy (NCBI): domain Eukaryota; kingdom Viridiplantae; phylum Streptophyta; class Magnoliopsida; order Solanales; family Solanaceae; genus Nicotiana; species Nicotiana attenuata. Next base: position 27,908,710 of record NC_031989.1, read on the forward strand.
TCCTTTGTTTTTCTACTTACAATTAATGGTAATGATTATCTATTTTGCGCAATGTTAATCTCTTGTGTTCTGGTTTTAGCCATGTTGTGTGCACACAAGTGGCATGAGTTAATGTTACTGGAGTTTTTTTGCGTATACCTATTTTATCTTCTATTCAATGATGCCACAAGGTGAATAAAATTGAAGGGAGGTAACAGGAAACAACTGGTTCTCAGGGGGGAAGGCGTTAGATTCGTAAGGGGAACATGTGGGAATCTGGTACTAAAAGGGAATATCAATTATGAGTTTGTCATCATCAAAAACCGGAAAATTGATAAGTTATGCGAGTATGGTTTTGATGATTTGTCAAACTTCATGGAAGAACCATATAGGAACCTGATACGATCAGTTCCCTTGTGCTTATTGTAACATACTCAGTTATCTAGTTTAATTCTCAAGAAAACCAGATAAGGGAACTGGAAAGGGAACATATATGATCAGGTCCTCAGGTCGTCAAGCGAGGCAACTCTACAGTTTTTAATGTTCTTGCATTGTACTTGCAACAGTACAACAACACAATTGTAGTTTGATAGAAATCGAAAATGCCCTTGTATCTTCTCTCATGATCTCACATATATAAACAACATGATACAAGGTTTTGGCCTAAGACTTGCAAACCCAAAAAACACATATTCTCCCAAGTGTGCAACCGCCTCTGTTTTCCTCAGGTGATTTGAAGAACAAAGATGCTACAAACCAAGGACGAGATCCCAACATTGAGTATGTCTTGAGTCCTTTAGTGTGTTGTGTCTTTATCTTTTGTTGTTTACTTGTAATCCTACAGGACTTTTTAGAAGCATTTAGTAGGACATCATTTAACCATTATTGCTTTGGTTGTTTGACTAGAGTTAGTCAAGAGTGCGGATTTGTAATAGAGTTACTAGAAAGAGCTTGTAATAGAGCTATTGTTAGAGGTGAGTGATTAAGAGTTTAATTCCTATATTTCAATAGGTTGTAAATTGAAGTTTGCTCAATTAGTGGAGTTGAAATCCAACTATGGTAGGTCGTAATTTTTAATTCTGTGATCAGGGTGTTTTTCGCCTAAATATAGTGTGTTCCTTACTTTCTATTTACTGTGGAAATAGACAGAGAACCTGATTCTCTATATTATTTAGTGGATTCCTACATTCAATCAAAATAGTTTTGGGGAAAGTTATATTGAATTAGGTGATTAGTGAGAAGTATGGTTTGGAGGGGTCGTGGATTACTAAACTGACCTCCTCGTATGAGGTTAGTGTACTGATAAGTGAGGATTTTAATCACTTATTAATACCTTCTTGCTTTAGTTTTTAGTCCAAAAGTAGTGATTTTTGTTCCCTAATCTAATAAAGTTCTGTAAAATGCAGGCATGTTGGAGTATTCGAGCTCAATGGATAAATCTAACTCAAAAAAGAGTGTTCCAGCTCAACAAGGCTAAGAGGAGTAATGCAAAGGAAAGTGTGGTGCCTCAAAACTCCGCAGATGGAGATGCAGTCCGCATAGATGTTGTTTGTGCAGCCACAAATGTAGCCTTGAAGCCATAGAGGAGTTCAGCAGGAGTGCAGTCCGCGCACCAGATTGTGCGACCGCAAAATCTGATCACACTGACAAAGCTTGAAAAGTTCAGAGAAGTTGCAGAAGACCAAGTATGAAGCGTCTTTAGAATGCGGTTCGCATCCAAAATGTGCTGCCATAGAAGCTGAAGTGCAGCCATAGAGATTATTATGTGGCCACAGAATCCCTCCTATTGCAAGAGCAAAAGAAGAAAGTGTGGTCCACATACCAAATTTTGCGGCCGCAGAACCTCTCGGAGGGCATTTTTGTCAGCAAATTTCTTGACACTTTAAATAGATGAGAAACACTTTTTGAGGGAAACATTTATATTTTGAGCAAATAAGCGGTTAGAGTTTACTATTTTGAGAAAGTTGTCATCAAAATTAGAGGAGACCCACTACTTTAATCTTTTAATTGTAGATTTATGTCTTTGATTACTTCTTCTATTTTATTTTCTATGTCTTCATGGATGAGTATCTACAGTTGTGACCCAACCTAGTGTGTAAAACTTATGGGTTGTTACTATTAATGCTTGTTTATGATTGAGTGTTTGTTATTTAGCCTTGTTTATACATTATATCTAGAATTAATGGTTGCAAATATTGATTCATGCCTATTTGACTTAGTTCTTACTTGAGAAAAAGGAACCTAGTCTAGAAAAACTTGGCTTACAAGAAATTGAGCTGGTTAAGTTTTGACTAGTTTGATTAAAGGATTTGAACTAGAGATAAAGATAATTCCACTTGGACACATATCAATTGCTTAGATTGCTACCCATTTGGTCTTGAGAAAGCCAATTTAGGCATAGCCACTCTATGACCGAGAGGTATTGAGAGGGTACTTGAGAGTTGAGGGTCATAACACACCCTGATCCACCAAGAAAGCATTAATTTACGACATCTATTAGGTTTACACCTAGGTGAAGGTTACATCCCTAGGTTTTTCCCTTAGTTGATTAAAACACCAAAAAAATTTTATTCTATATTTGCTACTATTTAGTTTAATTTCTTAGCTGTAAAATTAGATAGAAATTACCCACTATGTTTGAAAATTTAATTTAGCTATTTCACATTATCTTCTTGAGAATTTACTTTAGTCCGTTGTAAACAGCCTATGGAATTCGACCCCGATACGCGTTGGGTTTTATTAATGCAACGAGTGTTTCATACTTGTTATTTGAGTGTGAATTGGATGTGATCAATTTTTTGGCACCGTTGCTAGGGAGTCCTCTTAGGGGAATTCTGTATATTTACCGTAGGATCACACTAAAGAACAATCTAGGCCACCGAGGCAGTCTGATCTTCTAGATGTACCTTCTACATCCCACAACACTTCCTGGGGTTCAGAGAGTGATATTCATGAGTCCAATGCAACTGCTCCGGGCTCTGATTCTGATGATATTCTGGATGATGAGAGAGGGGGATCAGGTGCACAGGAAGGCATGGCACGATCAAAGAACAAAGTTGTCTGAGAAGATAGATTCATGAATTTACGAACATTTTCTGATTTCGAAATATGGTGGACAGAGAGGTCCTTGACTCATGAGTAGCAGTTCCTCCTTAAAGACTAAGAAAAATACAATGCCGCAGTCCTAGAGCAGTTTACCAAGAGAAAGGGGAGGATGCAGTTTACTGAGAAACTGGTGGATATAAAGGAGCATCTTGTCCGGGAATTCTATGCCATCACAGCTCATATTCTCAAAGGGACAAAGATCACCAAGGTGCGCAACTTAAAAGTGAAGTTTTATCAGCATACTCCGAATGCGTACTTGGGGTTTGATGATGTGAACCGAAGGAGTATCTGGAAAAGTTGGCTCCGAGAGAAGAGGCTAGGTTGTGGCTTGCGGAGATTCTTGCACCTGGACCTACTCCCCCTTGGATAGTTGCCGAGGTTCCAATCCTCTGAAACACTTTGAGGTTCGAGGCAAAAGGGTGGCAGACCTTTGTGTGCAGCAGACTTCACCCATGCCTGAATGAAAACAATTTGTCGTTGGCTAGAGTAGTGTTAATGGCTTCTATTATAGCTGGGTACCCGATCAATATGGGTGCCTTGATGTCGGCCAACATCTACCTTGTGGAACAGTAAGGTAACACCTGTTACCCTTACCCCAACACTATTACTGAGCATCTGACGAATGCCAAGGTGGAGTCCAGGCCATTTGACACCAAGGTCAAGCCGACAGGGCCATTTGAGTGGTACAAGCTGCAAGATCCGAGGGACCCAAAGAAGAGCATTCAGCCTTCTACTATAACTGGACAGTTTGATGAGCCAATAGTTGTAGCCCATGGTCCGTCTGATATTCCATCTACCTCAGTTGAGCCTTCTACTAGTGTCGCAGCTGCTAGCTCTGAGCCACCATCCTCGGCTCCTATTACAGCTCCTACTACAATGCCTACCGTAACTCCGAGTCCGGTGCCCATACCTACAGTCCCATTGTCTGCCTTGCGGGTCTCCCAGACACTTGCTAGCCTCACTAACTGGATGCAGGCAGCTATTTCAAAGTTGTCTGAGATCTCCAGTACAGTTGCGGGGTAGTCATCTTCAGTGGCACCCCTGGATTCCTCTAAGTTAGATAAGAAGCTCAATAAAGTACTACCAGAAGGTCATCATGGATCAATGGTACAACATGGTGCATTGATTGATCGGTTGACCAAGCAGGTGAAGAAAATGAGGAAGTCATAGGCCAGGAAGAAGTCAGTTGATGAGCTTCGAGCTGAGGTGACCCGGATGTTGAGGCCGGAGATTTTCCTTTTGACATGATATTAGACCCCGCCCAGCCTCACCCAGATCCATCTTCTCATGATACTCCCGTTGCTCAAACTGAGGAGTTGTGCCATGCCTCCGACATTGCTGAGGGGGTGCGTGATATGTTCACCTCTGAGGTTGTTCCCACACTTGATAATGATATTCAGTTTGGTGAGCCGACTGGGACTAATGATATTTGTGAGACAGTGATGACTGAGGACACCTAGGGAGTCTCTTTGCCCTCTTTTATCTTATCTTGTTAAGCATTAGGCGGAAATGCCTCATTTTATTCAGGGGGTGGAGAATATTTGATGATTTGATACTATTGACAACATTGGAATGTAATAATTAGATGATTCTACTTTTTGTTTATCTTTATTAGTCGTTACTTTTATTAGCTTGTTTAGTTGTTTATCTTTAATTGTGTTTGTCTTTGTAGCTTTTATTTTTTTTCTTATTAGTGTTGATAATAAACCTTTGGTTTTCGTCATGCCACGGTTCTTTCCAAAGCTGGTCTTTTGTATGAACTGGGTGACTCTTTTCGAGGATGGATAGTGTGACAACTTTCTTATGGGAATAATTCAGTTTCATGTTTAGGTAATAGTAGTAGTAAACAGTAATACATAAAAGCCCTAACTAAGTCATTCTCTAAAAAGAGTTCTTGATGCTTCATTTTTGCACCAACATCCTTAACTGCTTGCTTATGGTTGGAAATAAGGTTTTTGGAAGAAAATAGCTCTAGCTTAGTGACTTTGAGGTTCTTGAGTTGTCTTTGATAATCATTAGGTGGTTGAATGGACCACAGTGATCTTTAACTTGACTGTGATCGTTGTGGGCTTTAGACTCTATCTTCTTTTACGGTCTAGTTGCATGAGAGGTGAGGTGAATTTTTGTGGCTAGTCCAAGTACTTGAGTGAATAGTCTAGAACTTTCCCCAAATGTGTTTCAAGGCGAAATTCTAAGTTTGTTTGATTTGAAAGATGATTGTAGGCTTTCTTTGGGCCGTTTGAGCTTTCTAGTGCCACCCTATGATTGTCATCCGTACTCAATCCCTTTGAGCCTTTAGCCTTTCACTGTTGGTAACCATGCTATAAGCCTTTACCCGTTTTTATCATAATCTTCTCTTGGAACCCGAACCTTCCTTAAAACTCATATGTAATATGTAGCTCAAAGCCTAAGTTTGGGGGGAAGTTGAGGAATCTAAAAGAGGTATCAAGGCACTGAAAAGAGAGAAAAGAAATGATCACCATGAAAAAAGAAAGCAAGGAAAGAAAGAACAAAAAGAAAATCCAAAAATAAAAATAAAAAGGGAGATTGATGAAATTGAAGAAGAGGAAATTATCTCAAGTATGAGCATCAAGGGATAAAAAGAATGCAATGAACAATAAAGAGTAATGGCAAGTCTCTCTAGCCCCCAAGAAAAGAAATGCCTCACAAGGGTTTGGAAAATGTGAACCAAGAAATAAAAAGTGGAGTGCTTAAGGATGGATGTAACCACTTATCCCATATGGTATCCTATCCCAAACCAAATACCTTAATTACAACCGAAAGAAGTCCTACTTGATTTTGAACCAAGTGAGCTTACATTAGTGGATCTACATGAGGGGCAAGCCTATGGTACTTGATGCCTTACTTGTGTCCCTTTTTGAGAGAAGAGTGAATCCTTTATTGCTCAAGAACTTGAGTGTTAAATCTTGAAGTAAGCATAGCAAATGGAAGGCAAAGGAGGAAGAGTTTGGATTCCACCATGATATACATGATACAACAAGAGTCCTTGATGAGCAAAGCTAATTCTTGAAGCTCAAATGTCACACTAGAGTTATATGCAAGTCACATATATTTTGTCACCTTGTTGAAAATGCATAAGTCTTGTGGGTAATTATTGGTCCTAGATGAGTAAGAATGACTTAAAGTTGACTCTTTGAAATGACCTTTCACTTAGGGGAGGTGGGAACTAATCTATTTGCTTGAGGACGAGCAAAGACTTAAGTTTGGGGGAGTTGATAAGTGTGAATTTTAACCACTTATTAGTACCTTCTTTCTTTAGTTTTTAGTCCAAAATTAGTGATTTTTATTCCTGAATCTAATGAAGTTGCGTGAAATACAGGCATGTTGGAGGATTCGAGCTCAATAGAGAAATCTAATTCAAAAAGGAGTGTTCTAGTTCAACAAGTCAAAGAAGAGTAATGAAGGGAAAGTGCAGTCTGCATAACTTATTGTGCGGCCGTAGATGGAGATGTGGTCCACAGAAATGCAAGTGCGGCCACATATGTACCCTTGAAGCCTCATAGGAGTTCAGTAGAAGGGCGGTCCGCACACCAGATTGTACGGCTGCAAAAGCTGATCGCACTGACAAAGTTTGAAAAGTTTAGAGAAGCTTCAAAAGACCAAGTATGAAACCTCTTTAGAATGCGGTTCGCATCCAAAATGTGCGACCGCAGAAGCCGAAGTGCGGCCGCAGATATTATTATGCGGCCACAGAATCCCTCCCATTGTAAGAGCAAAAGAATAAAGTGCGGTCTGCACACCAAATTGTGCGCCCGTAGAACCTCCCGAATGGCATTTTTGTTAGCAAATTGCTGGACACTATAAATAGACGAGAAACACTTTTTGGGCGCAACTTTATATTTTGAGCAACTGTAGTGGTTAGAGTTTACTATTTTGAGAAAGTTGTGATCAAAATTAGAGAAGACCCACTACTTTAATCTTTTAATTGTAGTTTTATGTCTTGAATTACTTCTTCTATTTTATTTTCTATGTCTTCAAGCATGAGTAGATAGATTTTATCTAGGATTGTGACCCAACCCTTGTATGTAAAACTTATGGGTTGTTAATATTACTCCTTGTTTATGATTGGGTGTTTGTTATTTAGCCTTGTTTACACTTTATATCTAGAATTAATGGTTGCAAATATTGATTCATGCCCATTTTACTTAGTTCCCACTTGAGAAAGAGGAACCTAGTCTAGGAAAACATGGCTAACAAGAAATAGAGCTAGTTAAGTTTTTGACTAGTTTAATTTAAGGATTTGAACTAGAGATAGGGATATTCCCACTTGGACACATATGAATTGCTTAGATTGCTACCTACTTGGTCTTGAGAAAGCCAATTTAGGCATAGCCACTCCATGACCGATAGGTATTGAGTGGGTACTTGAGAATTGAGATTCATAACACACCTCGATCCACCAAGCAAGCATTAATTTACTACACCCATTAGGTTTACACCTAGGTGAAGGTTACATCCCTAGGATTTTCCCTTAATTGATAAAAACACCAAAAATATTTCATTCTCTACTTGCTACTATTTAGTTTAAATTCTTAGGTGTCAACTTAGATAAAAATTACCCACCGTGTTTGAAAGTCCAATTTATTTATTTCATGTTCCTTGAGTATTTACTTTAGCACCGATCTAATCTCCATGTGGAATTTGACTACGACTCGCGTTAGGTTTTATAATTACAACAACCATTTCATACTTGTTATTTGAGTGTGAATTGGACGCAATCAATTTTTGGCGATGTTCCCAGGGAGGCCTCCGAGGGGAATTCTGTATATCTACCGGAGGATCACACTAAAGAACAATCTAGGCCACCGAGAGAGTTTGATCCTCTAGATGTGCCTTCTACATCCCACAACACTTCCAGGGTTCGGAGAGTGATAGTCATGAGTCCAATACAGCTGCTCCGGGATCTGATTCTGATAATGCCCTGGATGATGGGAGAGGGGGATCATGTGCACATGAAGGCATGGCACAATCAAAGAAGTAAGTTGTCTGGGAAGATAGATTTTTGAATCTGCGAGCATTTTCTGATTTCTGAATGTGGTGGACGGAGAGGTCCTTGATTAATGAGCGGTAGTTCCTCCTTAATGACTTAGACAAATACAATCCCGTAGTCCTAGAGAAGTTTACCAAGAGAAAGCGGTGGATGCAGTAGACTGAGAAACTAGTGGATATAACGGAGCATCTTGTCAAGTATTTTTTTGCCAACATAATGCATATTCTCAAAGGGACAAAGATCACCAAGGTGCGCAACTTGAAAGTGAGTTTTATCAGCATACTCTGAATGCGTACTAAGGGTTAGATGATGTGGAACCAAAGGAGTATATGGAGAAGTTGGCTCTAAAAGAAGAGGCTCGGTCGTGGCTTGCAGAGATTCTTGCACCTGGACCTACTCCCCCTTGGATAGGTGCCGGGGTGCCAATCCTCCGGAACACTCTTAGGTTCGAGGCAAAAGGGTGGAAGACCTTTGTATGTAGCAGACTTGACCCATGCCTGAATGAAAATAATTTGTCGTTGGCAAGAGCAATGTTAGTGGTTTCTATTATAGCTGGTACCTGATCAATATGGGTGCCTTGATGTCGTCCAACATCTCCCTTATGGAACAACAGGGTAACACCTCTTTTTCTTACCCCAACACTATTACTGAGTATCTGACAGATGCCAAGGTGGAGTCCAAGCCATTTGACACCAAGGTCAAGCCGACAAGGCCATTTGAGTGGTACAAGCTGCAAGATCCGAGGAATCCAAAGAACTGCATCCAACTTTCTACTACTGCTGGACAGTCTGATGAGCCAGTAGTGGTAGCCCATGGTCTGTCTGACATTTCATTTACCTCAGCTGAGCCTTCTACTAGTACTGTAGTTGTTATCCCTGAGCCACCATACTCAGCTCCTATTACAACTCCTACTACAGTGCCTACCCTAGCTCTAAGTCCGGTACCCATACCTACAGGCCCGTTGTCTGCCTTGCGGGTCTCACAGACACTTGCAAGCCTCAACAACTGGATGCAGGCATCTACTTCAAAGCTGTCTGAGATCTTCAGTACAGTTGCAGAGTAGTCATCTTCAGTGGCACCCCTGTATTCCTCTAAGTTAGATAAGAAGCTCAGCAAAGTCATAGACAACTAGAAGGTTATCGTGGATACATTGGTACAACATGGTGTTGCGATTGAGAGGTTGACCAAGCAGGTGAAGAAAATGAGGAAGTCACAGGACAACAAGAAGTCGGTTGATGAGCTTCGAGCTGAGGTGACCCAGATAACTGAGGCCGAAAATTTGCCTTTTGACATGCTAGTAGGTCCCCTCCCCTTAGCTTCACCCAGCTTCATCTTCTCATTTTTCAATTGCCATAAATTTTGCAATTAACTTATGTTAATATTAAGACTTGGTTTAGTTTGTGTTACTTAACAATTTAGTTTCATTTGTCCAGATATGTGTGTGTGTGTGTGTATATATATATATATATATATATATATATATATATATATATATATATATATAGAGAGAGAGAGAGAGAGAGAGAGAGAGAGTACCTCTGCATTTGAGTGGCAAACAAGAGCATATTCTGATGCCTTGACACTATCTCCCATATATTCTGCTCCGACAGTTTGCAAGCAAAGATTATGAAATTGTTAACTATCGAGAAGGTTTCTAGGTAATCTTAAAAAATAATAAGAATTTAAATTTTTTGTTGCGGTCAAAATAAATTTTGTATGACTAAGATAGTTCTATTTCCTTTATATATGATCATGTGGTTGTTCGTGGAAAAGATTCATGCGAACTCTTACTAATGTTCGGGAAAAGATACTGATCATTAGAAAGTAGTAAATATTGAAAGTCTCAAGGGTGAGTCCACTTTGTCTTATTATGCCATTGTATGAGAATAAGGCATCGAGTTTGAGTTTTGGTGCAGTATGATGATAAGAGTTGGGTTCGAGTCCCAATGCATTATAGCCTTACACGGCTTTATATGAGTAAGGCATTGGATTTGAGTTTCAATGCACCATATTGATGATATAATAGTGACTAAAGATAATATATTTTTCATGAAAAAGCATGAAGCTTGTCCCACTTGATTTTCTCCATTCTTGAAGTGAATGTGATAGCGGTGCATAATAAGTCTAAATAAAGACAAGTGATTGGCTAATAAACGTGGGCGTGCCAAAGATCAAAATAATAATAGTCATCATTATGGTAACTATAAAAAGGAGAATAATAAGGGTTCTCAAAATAATCCTTCAAAGGTGAAAAATATGTATCAATATGTCACGTTCAGATGATTATGGTCCATTCCTTGAAAATTAGATTTGTGATAAGCATTGTAAATGCAGGATCATTATTGAAAGTGAATGTGAAACTTTATATGTAATACAAATTATGCATAAGAACGTGCTTATGCATGGTTGAATAAATACTACAACTCACCTCTAAGGGACGTTTGAGAGAAAGAAAAATATGAATATTACTTTGTTGTTACATGGATATGTCATTGGCCGCATACATGTGTTATGCCAAAAATATTTACCATGACTTATAAAAAGTATTAAAGGCAAAACTAAAGTAAGAAATAATTTTGCTTATGATATTTTTGACCATGACAATATTTATGATATGATTTTCTCTATGAATGAGACATTCACCATATGAATGGTGTGACAAAAGATCTTGTAGTACAAAATCAATTAAGAGATATGGAAGAACTAATTTATTACTACTCGCATGAATGAAATTGTTTATGACGTTGATATTATAGTAAGTCTCAAAAGAAACTTTTTGAGTTTCAAATGTATAAGACAAAGTGGTTGGCATATCGAGACTATAAATGAAAGTAAGATTGAATATCTTCATATTACTATACTCACACCGGATACATATAAAAGGTTCCCCGACTTTCTTTCTACAAAAGTATAAGCATGATGATGGAATCACATGTCATAGGTAAACTAGAGATTTACTGAAACAAATATTAGTTGGCATGACCGGTTGGCCATCCCGGTTCAATTATTATGCGAAAATTAACTGAGAATTCACATTGGTAAAGATTGAAGAAATAGAAGATTCTTCAAGAATTTTCTTGTGCTGCTTATTCTCATGATATACCAGTTAAGGTTTGGATTGAATCCCTTGATTTCTGGAACTAATATATAGGTCCAGTCACCTGTCAAGTGGACTGTTTACTAGTAGATGATTTTAATAGATGCATCTATTGTATGGTCACTTGAAAAATGTGAAGTTTGACGGATATTCCCAACACCTGAAAGTATAAAGCCAGTGAAGGTATAAATGTATTCTTGTGCGAAAAGTTAAATAAAAAAATCTAGTCGATATACATAAAGACGACTTGTGGCACAAAAAGATTTGTAAATATCCTGGCATTAATTATATGGAGACATGGTCTCCAGTGATGGATACAGTCACTTCGGGTTTTGGTCTGACGAAAGATTTGATATGCGTATAATGAAAATATTTTGAAGGATTTAAATTATTTTGAAGCATATTAAGGTTCCCAAGAAATTTACTAAATAAAGGTTCAACAAATCCTTATGTGGATTAGAGTAATCATGGCGTACATGATTTGTTTTTGTATCTAGTGATTGCTAGAACCATAAGTATAACAATATTCTAGTGAGATATAGTTTTACTCCTATATGGAGATATTAGAATATGATTAGTGTTATATTGCAAAAGGAATCCTTGATATAGTTTTGTTTACTCTAACAAATAGTGTCATGATTTTGTTGGTTATGCAAATGCAAGCATTTCTTGAAGTTCGTTCTTCAAAAAATTTATTTGCATGTGAGGGTACAGCTATTTTATTATTCTACAAGGCAGTTAATCATTGATACTTATCAAGTCATGCCAAGATAGTAGCAACTGATAAAGCATGTGACTTAACACAACATACATGTGACTTTTCTTTGAAGAGAAGATTCCAATAATATTGAAGATGATATTGTTTGCTTATCTCAATTGAAAGAAGGATATGTTTAAGGAAAACAGAATAAATATATTTCATGAAAGTTCTTTATCAAACCCAATCATCAACAGAATGGTGAAATTGATGTTCAACAAATTTGTTTTCTTGATAATTTGGTGGATCAATTCAATGAAGCATTACTAACCTTACCATTTGAGAAGTTGAGATGCAAAATTAGAATGCATCCTCTTCGAGAAATAAAGTGATGTTTCCATCAGGGGAAGGCAAATACGCGTTGTACTCTTTTTTCCTTAGCTACAGTTGTTTATCCTAAAAATTGGATAACAATTAAACTTATAATGTGGTTTTAAGGACACGTGATTTCACCTAATACCAATTGATGAATATGAAGATTAGCAATAGAAATTAGCAATAAGATAAAGCAAACCAGTGTTGAAACGCAATTTAGCCGTCGAGCTAGAATGCCCTCGAACTGGTCGGCACCAAAACAGTTAAGGAATATGCAAGTTGATGAACAAGAATATAAGCTAAATAGAAAGTGTTATATTTCTTTGATATGTGTGAACAATGTGTCATACAAATGATTAGAACCCCCCCTTTATATGGTAGAGGAATTCTACTTATGGTATAACTCTAATTACAGAAGAAAATCCCATGATTAGCTAATTAACCGTTCCAGATTTGATCCGTTCCTAGATTAACGCCATGATCTTCGACCAGTCACAAATATTTTGCCTTTCTGCTATTGTTCTATCTCCGATTTTGCTCGATCTGTATCATTTGGTCTCGATTTCCACTGGCCTCGATCTCGACCGGTACCTCGATTCCCGAATTCGGTACCTTGTCCTCGTACTTTGGTCTGATCCACTACGGGACCGACCTTTGATGCAACTCTCTGGTCTCAGTCAAAAAGTAAAATCGGGTGGGCCCGGTTTTAACCGTATACAGATAGTCCCCTCGTTTTTTGGAGTGTAATGACAAGAAATGAATTGAGCCTTCGATGATGTCATCCTCGTGACGTAAGCAACGAAAGTGACCAAAATGTCCCGTCAGTACAGTTCCCCAAGTCATTAATGAGTGTCAGGTGGTGGTCAGCCACTAGTGCCTCTGAACCGTCGTCGTGAATCCCATAACTAGGCCCTTTTCTCATTGATTTTTGTATACGGTAAAATCAGAGAGTTCAATTTTCCGTCATTATGGTGCCTCGTAAACATATTTCACAAGGTTCGAGACTAGGGTCGACGTTCACCCTTGAGGGCTATCGACGCTCAACCTCGAGGCAATGCAGACCAACGACTATGATGGAAAAGTGGGAAGTTCCCAAGGCGTGCATCTAGAGCCGACAAAGTTTGTCAGCCTAGTCTAAACCTGTATCAGGGCGTCAACTAGCTGTCCTATCTCCATATCTTTGTAATTAATGTATTTTGTACTATGTTGAGATGCTCCCTCATATATAAAGGGGATCCTTGTCATTTTGTAGACATCTGTTGCTCCATACTAAATACACAAGAACATTCTCTCTACTCTCTAACACATTCCCTTGATTTCATTGCTCCATTTATTGCTTATATTTATTGCTTCTATCTATTGTTCTTCATTTATTGCTTATTATTGGCCATAAAAAGCCGTCATTGATTTTATCATAACTGTTAGTCATTCATCGATTATTCTCGATAGCTCTCAGCCGAGCGTCAGAATCGACCCCGAGGCCCCCGAATCAACAAGCTCGAGGCCCCGATTGTTAACCTTTCGGTTTGGTTATCGCCTTGTTCTCAAGCTCTTATGTCTTTTCTAAGTCTTTCACATAGCATCAACTGCTTAACAACTAGCATAAAAATAGATCACGTATTTTTAGAATCCCATAATCAAATTTAATTATTATTACCATTTTCACGGTAAACAGTTTTACTTTCACTTTCTTCTAATCTCCAAGGCGTTTACATCTCTTAAGTTCTTCCTTTGTACAAAATCTTTAGGGTTTGTTGTTAATCCCCTCTCAAACAGCTAGTCCTATTATCTTCTTTTTTCTTCAAACTCACACCAAAATGGCAAAAACGTCAAAAATTGTTCCTCAAAAGGAAAATGACCCTCCTTTTGGCAGATTTTTATTCTGCTTCGATTCTTCATGAGCAAAGTTGAGGGGATACCATTCACCCTCGACCACCTCATCAGGTTATACATCCCCCATCTATATCGAGGCGGGTTAATAAAACTTCAACTTTGGGCTACCAAAGTGTTGTTCTCGAGCATAGATGAGGACAAGGATCGAGGATGGATAGGCCGGTTCGTTCAAGTGAAGGCTTCCGACCTAATTGCGGTCGAGAAGATGCCATTTCCCGAGAAATGGAATATGAAGCGTAAGTACAATCCCACTTTTAGCTTCCATTTACTGTTTTGTTTCTTTCGTTTCTTCTTATCGATATCCTTTTCCATGATGTAGCGGTCTCTTGGATGCCCCGTGTCACGACCCCAGTTCGCCCTCCGTGAACATGTCGTGACGGCACCTAGTCCCTATGACTAGGTAAGCCTAACAATGCGGAAGATAAACCATAGTTGCGGAAGAAAATAAATAAAACTGAACTGGTAAAATAAATGGTGTTTAAGGTGCCGCTCGGCACATACCACAACAATTCTCGAAGCAAACAAAACTCCCAAAACCCGAAAACTCACAAATCACAAGCTAAGGGATACATAAGAGGCTCTGACTCAAGAATATCTATACAAAGGAAAAATACTGATAGAACTATACTCATTACAGAAGATAGAAAGTGACTCTTCGGTCTGCGGACGTAGCAGATAAACCTCGAAGTCTCAATAGAAACGCCTCCTTCCCAGGCTGACAGAACTGAACGGGAGTACCTGTATCTGCACAACAAAAATGTGCAGAAGAGTAGCATGAGCACACCACAGCGGTGCCCAGTAAGTATCAAGACTAACCTCGGTGGAGTAGTGACGAGGAACAGTCAAGGCACCTACCGGTCAAATAAACAGTATAATCATAGGAATAATGGAACCGATATATAAATATGTAAAGTCTGCATAAATGACAAAAGAAATGCTACAATTCACAATAAGGAAAAAGGGCAACAATTAACAACGAGAATATAGTAAATGACGATACGAAATGACGACAGAATCACAATCCAAATCCTAAGGTCACAACACAGCAAGGGGAAAGCAAGTCAATAATTCATATCCTACAATGATGTCCACATAAGGTCTTATTTGACCCCTCTCAACAATTTTACCAAATTTCGGGCAAACCACAACTCACGAGAACCTAGCATCTGAAATCTAACACTTGGCATCCTAGGGCCACTCTCACGTGTGATAAACGAGGGCCTACCTCCACCCTTAGCAAAATCAGGAGGAATTCACCTCTATTAGGAGTGTTCAGCTACGTGTATGCTTGTGCAAGTGTTTCGAACAAAACTCTACCAGCTAGTAAACATGAAAAGGGGAACGGACCGCACGTACGATGTTTCCTCACAACTTCCAAGCGATAAAGCTCATACAGGTAAGCAATCCACCATCTCAATTTTAAACAATAGGAAACGCCTCCACAGGCCGTCACAATTCTTTACTATCAACCCCTGACATAGCCCACCTTATTCCGCCACGCGTGCAATTAATAATATAACAGGCACCGCCTTATTTCGCCACACGTGCATCACAATGCTCCCACCTTATTCCACCACATGCGCAACCCACATATAAGCATATAACACACCCCGCCTTATTACGCCGCATGTGCAAAAATATCAATAACAACAATAGCACGGCAAAGACCTCGTGCAACCCTTCAACAACAATCGCACAGCAGAAACCTCGTGCATCACAGTATCAACAACCGCACGGCAGAAACCTCATGCATCACAATATCGACAACCGCACGGCAGAAACCTCGTGCATCACAATATCGACAACCGCACGGCAGAAACCTCGTGCATCACAATATCAATAACCGCACGGCAGAAACCTCGTGTATCACAATATCTACAATCGCACGGCAGAAACCTCGTGCATCACAATATCAATACAACACTACAAATGACAATATCTACAGGAACAAAGCAAGAGAATCAACTCAAGAAATTCCGTTCACCAAAAGACGGTACAACTATCTCACAAGGAATAACCGTAACAGGAAAATACTAAGCGCAATAAGAACAACTCAACAAGGGAGAAATAATATAAAACGACAATTTCATAATACTAAGTTCAACAACAAGGAAGTTAACATGAATTAAGCAAATTACAATTTAAGGAAATGTCAATTAAACATAGGATATCTAACTTCTTTCCAATGAGGACCAATTAATTACATGAAAGATAGAAAATAGTGTTTCCAAATAAAGACAAGCAGTTAGGAGGGATAATGTGACTATAGAAGGGTAATGTCTATAGTGAAACAAGTAAAAGTGAATTAGGCAGCAAGAATAAGCCAAAAAGGGCAAATAAATTCCAAGTAAGACATGTAAAGGTGAAGCTAATGACAGGGAACTCAATCGCATCAAGAACAACTTCATATTCGGTGATTACAAGGATCTAGGAGCCTAAAAGGGACAACTTTCCACAAATAAATCCGAGCACGCACTCGTCACCTCGCGTAGAAGGAATACAATCAACAAAGAAGACTCAAATCCTAAGGGAAAGTCCCCCACACAAGGTTAGGCAAAATACTTACCTCGAACCGGCTAAAAACAACTAGCAACCACGTTCTTGCCACGAGTATCCGACTCCAAATGGCCCAAATCTATTCAATTCAATTACACATTGTAAATAACATCGCAAACAACTGGTTTTGCTAATCAATTCAAAGCTACGACGTGAAATTAGGTGAAATGACCAAAATGCCCTTCAGGCCAACGCCTCGGAACCGAATAATTTTCACATTTTCAGAACCCTCGTACTCTCACGAGTCTAACCATATAAAAATCTCCCAAATCGGAGGTCAAATGCTCACTCAAAACGCAATGGTTTAGCCTATGAAGTTTTTACCCAATTTCTTCCAATTTTGATCCCAAATTCGAATCTTTAATGATTGATTTAACTACAAAATGATGAACTATAACTAGAAGGGATTAAAGAAACGTTACCCAATAGTCTTCTCTTCAAAACCCTCTAAAAATCGCCCTTCCCCGAGCTAAATTTGTTTTTCTCTAACTTATGAAATCAAACCCTCGAAATTTCTATATCTGCACATGCATTTCTGCTTCTGCGTACAAGGGACCGCATCTGCGGTCCCGCTTCTGCGGACCAATTTACCACTTCTGCGGTTTTCATTAAATTCCAAACTTCCGCTTCTGCGGTCTTAAACCGCACCTGCGGTTGCCGCTTCTGCGGTTTCTCACAAAGGACCCAGGGCCGCATCTGAGATGCCTGAGCCGCTTCTGCGGCTCCGCTTCTGCGATGCCTAAGCTACTTTTGCGGCTCCGCTTTTGCGGACATGGCACCGCTTCTGCGGTTTCTGAGGGAAAAGGGGCAAGCCGCTTCTGCGGCCATTTATCCGAAGCCGCAGATGCGAAAATACAGAAGAGGAACACTTCAGCTACTGCATTCACTTCAAAATTCCTCCGTTAACCACCCGATATCATCCTGAGGCCCCCCGGGACCTCAACCAAAAGCACCAATAACACCTAATAACTCATCCAAACTTGTACCAATCCATAAAACACCCTAAACAACACCGGAAACCCGAATTAAACAAGGATTTGAGCCTAAGAACTTCAACTTTTATCAAAATACGCTTTCGATCAAAAACCTAACCAAAACACGTCCAAATGATCTGAAATTTTGCACACACATCCCAAATGACATGACGGAGCTACTGCAACTTCTGGAATCCCAATCCGACCCTCGGATAAAAAACTCACTATCGGACCGGAAACTTCAAAAATTCAAACTTCGGCATTTCAAGCCTAAATGAGCTACGGACTTCCAAAATACATTCCAAACATGCTCCCAACCCCAAAATCACCTAACGGAGCTAACGAAACCATCGTATTTCCATTCGGAGGTCGTCTTCACACTGTTCCGACTATGGACCACTTTTCCACACTTAAGCTCTCATTTACGGACTAAGTGTCCCAAAACTCTCCGAAACCCCACGCCAAACGTCCCGGCAAACCAAAATAGCAGAAATGAACTTAGTGGAAGCAGTTAATAGGGGATCGGGCGTAAATTCTAAAAACAACCGGTCGAGTCGTTACACCCCGTGAAATTCCTAACCTCGAGAGCTGGGTTCGGGACCTGGCTTGACTTCTTCGTACGCGGAGCGCTCATGGCGCGATTTAGCAAGGGGCCGATGAGAGGCCAAACATCATGGTAAGCCCCTTTTCACGTATTTGATGATTTTGGTCAAAATGTCTCTTTCATACTCACTTGATTTTCTTTCATACAGTCCTTGGAAAAGATGCCGTTATGAGGCCCCCGTCTAGTGAGGAGGAGACTTCGCCCCTGCCCCCGAAACTAGTGAATGATAAAAAGAGGAAAATGATCTCAACCTCTGAGGATCTAAAGCCCAAGAAAATCTGGCTCGTAAGCCAAAGAAAGACATCGTCGCCGTGCCTACGGAGGTAGTTCAGCGGCTAAGAGAGGAAGAAGAAGAAAATGAAGACGACGGCTCCGAACTGGTGGCCCGAGTGAAGAGGAACACCGAGGCCCCAAAGGCCGTTGAGTCAGTGAGGGTTGAAGATATTCCGCCTCGAATCGAGGGGGTCTTGGAAAAGGACCTGGGCAAAGTGCCCGAGTTGTCGGATGCTGAAGATGCCTCCCGCTGAAATGAGCAATCAATGGGTATGTCTGAAGGGGCCGGCTCCGAGGCCCTTCAAAACGAAGAGAATGCCCCAAGTGACTCACTTGGGGCGATAGTAATTGGAGACTCGTCGACTCTCCCTGTATTTTCTGAGTAGGCGCCGAACTATGAGGACTCTCGATGTAGAAGGAGCCCACGGAGTACCGACCTAAGTTAAGCATCAATTCTCTTCGATGGGGCTCAACAAGACCTGAGTCTGGTAAGTCTCAACTCCCCTCGTCGATATCACACTTGTGTCTATTTCTTCTTTTCTTGTCTAATTTCCTTTCTTCTTTCCGCATAGGCCTTGGCACTCCATCAGGAGGCATTTTCCAAATCCCGAGCAGAGTTGAGCCAATGTGAGGCCGATCTTCAAAGGCTCACGGAAGAGAGAAATTCCCTCAAACTTCTCAACAGGTAAAAAAAAGAGGAGATCAAGGACCTCTGAGCCGAATTGGCCACGGCTCACAAAGAACAGACCGACCTGATTAAGCAGGTAATGAAAATCTTAGAAGCTCATGGTATCAGTTTGGGGACGATGTCTAACACTTTAATCTTACAGGTTCAGCAGAAGGCCAAGAGGATCGAATAGCTCCGTGGGGAGGGTAACATGATAAAGGCGGAGACCTTGGGGTGGAAACAAAACATGGACCTCCTTGCCTCAGAGAAAGAGGCTGCTCAAACCCAATTGTAATCGGCCAAAAGTCAGATTCAAGGCATGAAGGAGAAAAGCTCAACTCGGGCCAAGAAAATAGAGGAGCTCGAGGCTCGGTTGGCCTTCGAAGTCACTAAAGCTAAATCTGAGGCAGAAAAAGAAAAGGCTGACGCGGAGGCGATCGTGGACGTTTGCCGATCTGATGTTGAAGCCGCTAAAGCCCAGCCAAGAGAATCTGTCGAGGCCGCTCAAACTCGAGATCTTTGGATTGCCGAGCTTGCCAAGCAATGTCGGAGGGAGACCCTCGACGAGATCTATGCTCGAGCTTTCGATCTTACTGACGGAATAAGGCTTGCCAAAGTCGAAGACGATGCTAAGGAATTGGCCCCCTCCGACGATGACGATGATGCTGGGAGCATGAGCGGGTCCGAGAGTGGGGAGGACCCCGGTGGAGGGGAAGATGCCCCCGAGAATAATTAGGAACCTTAGGATTTTTCTTTTTGATCTTTTGTGTAGGACCTTGATCGGTCCTTGTAAATATCTTTATATATAAAAAGACCTATTTTGATTCTGACTTGTTTTCATTTCAATTTCTACCCCTTGTGCTTCATTCATGCCTTATGAAAATTTTGTTCACAAATTCGAAGCTTAGGCAATTTGATCGAGGTCTGGTTAGTGTAGTCTTTACAATCAAGTGAGTGACTGCTCTAACTCGAAGTAGGATGACCCTTAGGTTTTAGCTGAGTGAGGATGACTTCTCGAACTCAAAAACGGCTCTTTAGGCTCTTGAATTAGGCCGATATGGCCTCAAAAGAATGGTTTTTTCCCTTTTCAGCTTAAAAGAGTTAATCATATAAAAATTTGTTATTACTTAGCATGAAATAAGGTTGTTCGAGAGTTCGAACAATCCGGTTCCCCTTAGGGTTTTCGAGGGTTGATGTTATCGAAACCCTTTATAATTTTTCCGAGGGTAGTCTTTTTAACCGGTTTTGTGAAGATATTAGAAGGCCTATTTTTATTACGGATGTTCGGATGTCTCCGAACCGTGTTAGTTTTGCCTTAGCCTTAAACTTGGGATTTGCCTATTGGTCTTGTTTTCCGGTTATATTTCGAACTTTTTTGAAGTGTCAATCCCCGAGTATGGTGGACGTGGCCTATAAAAAGGAGGGTTGCCTTTTTGAGGTCTTATGATCTTGAGACTTTAATAATTTGATTACATCGACTTTTTTGGACGGCAGTCCCCGAGTATGGGGTAAGTTATTTGAACTTCAGTTGTGATTGGCCCTTAAGCCTATTTCCACAATAGACCAAAACTATGAAAATGTAATGTAAAAATTTCTCCAAGGCATGAAATATTTGGTAAGCAAAAAATACTTTTCTCAATAGGTTATACATGCGTATATGTTTGTTTTTAGGGCTCGATTAATCTAGATGGGCATGGTTCATTTGACCGTTTGACCCTTACACAATTTTACCTATCGAGACCATGTTGACACAAAGTATCTTCCTTATAAAAAAGTTGACATCCGAGATTGATGCCCCCCAGTATTCGAGGTTGATTGTAAAGAAGCCTCGGATACTGTTGAATTTCTCTAAGTTAGCACGACAATGTTTACCTTATTAAAAACCTCACCGGAAAAAACCAATTTGGGACAAAAACCGGTCCAAGGGAAAAAGAGTGCAACGTGTGCTTCCAGACCTAAGGATTTTGTGATCAAGAATCCTTCGATGTCTTTGATTGAACACCTGCAATTGGTTAGTATTAAATATAAATGAAAATGGAGAAGGTCGTACCTTAGCAGTAATATCGTTTGAGGAGTGATATGTTCCAATTGTTTGGCAATTACTCGCCGTCCATCGTGCCAAATTTGTAGGATCCTTTTCCGACGATATCGAGGACCTGATACGGTCCCTCCCAGTTCGGTCAAAGTTTTCCTTCGTTTGGGTCTCGAGTATTGAGGGTGACATTTCTCAGAACCAAGTCCCCGAGTTTAAAGTGACGAAGATTGGCTCTTCGGTTGTAATACCTTTGGATCCGCTATTTCTGTACGGCCATTCGAACGAGTGCAGCTTCCCGTCTTTATCTAGAAATTCGAGGCTCGTATTCATAGCCTCATGATTTGACTCTTCTGTTTCATACCGAAACCTGAAGCTAGGTTCCCCAACTTCGACCGAGATCAGAGCTTCGGCACCATAGACTAAAGAAAACGGTATTGCCCCCGTACTGGATTTCGACATTGTTCGATGCGCCCAAAGGACCTCGGGCAATATTTCTCTCCATTTTCCTTCAGCTTCGTTCAATCTTTTCTTCAGATATTGGATGATGATCTTGTTTGTCGATTTGGCCAGTCCGTTCCCACTAGGATGATGCGGCGTTGACAGGATTCTTTTATTTTGTGGTCTCAAGAAACTTTGTCACTTTGCTGCCGACGAATTTCTTTCCATTGTCGCATACGATCCCAGATAAAGTCTATGACTTCTTTTTCTCTGACTTTCTCAAAGGCTTGTGCTTCAACCCACTTAGAGAAATAGTCATTCATAAACAAAATGAATTTAGCTTTACCTGGGGCCGATGGTAGAGGGCCGACGATATCCATTCCCCATTTCATGAATGGCCATAGGGATAGGACTGAGTGGAGTTGCTCTCCGGGTTGGTGGATCATCGGCACATACCTTTGACATTTGTCCCACTTTCGAACAAATTCTTTAGTATCATTTTCCATATTGGCCGAATAGTATCCTGCTCTAATGACTTTGTAAACCAATGGTTCGGCACCGGAATGATTTCTGCAAGTGCCCTCGTGAATTTCCCGTAGGACGTAGTCGGTATCTCCGGGACCCAAACATATTGCCAATGGTCCATCAAACATCCTTCTATACAATGTTCCGTCTTCGGCCAATATGAACCATGCAGCCTTCGTGCGCAGAGATCTCGATTCCTTAGGGTCCGATGGAAGCTTCCTGTTCTTTAGGTATTCGATATACTTATTCCTCCAATCCCAGGTTAGGCTTGTGGAGTTTATTTCGGCGTGGGCTTCTTCGATTACTGACTTCGAAAGTTAAATGACAGTCACCGAGCTAATCTCGTCATCTTCGACGGATGACCCCAAATTCGCAAGAGCGTCGGCCTCCCTATTTTGCTCTTGAGGTACGTGCTGCAGGGTCCATTCTTTGAATCAATGGCCACTTGTAGTTTGTCCAAGTACCTCTGCATTCGGTCTTCTCGAACCTCGAAAGTTTTGTTGACTTGGTTTACCACAAGCAAGGAGTCATATTTGGCCTCGATGACCTCTGCTCCCAAACTCTTAGCTAGCTCGAGACCTGCAATCATGGCCTCATACTCGGCCTCTTTGTTAGTTAACCTAGAAGTTTTGATAGATTGTCTAATTGTATTACCTGTGGGTGGCTTCAAAACGATGCCTAGTTCGGACCCTTTCACGTTCGAAGCATCGTCCGTGAAGAGGGTCCACACCCCCGATGATGTACCCAATTTTAATAATAGTTCCTTTTCGACCTCGGGTACGAGGGCTGGCGTAAAGTCGGCCACGAAGTCTTCCAAGATTTGAGACTTGATGGTCGTTCGGGGTTGATAGGCAATATCATGCCCACTGATCTCGACGGCCCATTTGGCCAATCGACCCGATAGTTCGGGCCTATGTAAAATGTTGTGAAGGAGATAGGTAGTCACCACACAAATTGGGTGACATTGAAAATATGATTTTAATTTCCTAGATTCGCTTATTAAAGCAAGAACTAATTTTTCTAAGTGTGGGTAGCGGGTCTCAGCCTCACCTAGGGTCCGACTAGCATAGTAAATAGGAAATTGCGTAGCTTGCTCTTCTCGAACTAATACCCCACTTACGACTATCTCTGAGACCGCTAAGTATAAGTAGAGTTGCCCGTCCGCTTTCGGGGTGTGAAGCAATGGCGGGCTCGACAGGTATCGGTTGAGTTCCTCCAAGGCTTGTTGATATTTCGGGGTCCATGCAAAATTTCTCTTCTTCTTAAGCAGTGAGAAGAACAGGTTGCTCCTATCTGAGGACCTCGAAATAAATCGACCTAGGGCGGCTATGCGCCCTGTCAACCTCTGTACAACCTTGACATTATCAACAACGGTGATGTCTTCGATTGCTTTGATTTTATCGGGGTTGATTTTGATCCCCCGATTTAATACCATAAAGCTGAGGAACTTGCTTGAACCAACCTCGAATGCACATTTCTCCGGGTTGAACTTCATGTTGTACTCTCTGAGTATGTCGAAGGCCTCCTGCAAATGTTTTAAATGTTCCTCTGCTCGTAGGGATTTAACTAGCATATCATCAATATAAACCTCTATTGATTTACCTATTTGTTCTTCGAACATTCGATTTACTAGGCATTGATAAGTAGCACCGGCATTTTTTAGTCCAAACAGCATTACGTTATAACAATAGGTGCCATACTTAGTGATGAACGAAGTCTTTTCCTGATCCTCCGAGTTCATTTGTATTTGATTGTAACCGGAGTAGGCATCGAGAAAGCTAAGGATCTCGTGGCTGGTTGTGGCATCGATCATGCGATCGATATTCGACAAAAGAAAGGAGTCTTTAGGTCATGCTTTGTTTAAATCCTTATAGTCTACACACATCCTATGTTTGTTCCCTTTTTTAGGGACTACGACTACTTTTGCTAGCCATTCGGGATATATTACCTCCCGAATGGACCTTATTTTGAGAAGTTTGGTTATCTCGTTCTTGATGAATGCATGCTTAACCTCGGACTAGGCCTTCTCTTTTTCTTTACCGGCCGGAACTTTGGGTCCAAGCTCAATCGATGGGTAGTGATCTCCGGTGGGATCCCTGTCATATCAAGGTGGGACAGGGAAAAACAATCCATAATATCGATAAGTAACTTAATGCGTTTTCCCCGAGCTCGGGGGTTAACGCCGTGCCCAGGTATAATTTTCGATCAGGCAGATGTTCGATCACTATGATTTGTTCCAACTCTTAGACCGTTGACTTCGTCGCATCAGAATCATCGGGGATTATGAAGGTTCGAGGTATCATATAATCAACATCCTCGAAAGTTTCCTACTCTTCCGATAGGGCCGAGGCCGGTGACTGTGGTTGCTATTTGACTTCTTACTTTCCCTTTGACTCCGATCCCTTTGTTAATGAAAGCGTCGATACCGGTTCTACTTCGTCGATTGCAAACATTTCTTTGGCGGCAGGTTATTCACCAAACACCATTTTGATTTCTTCTGATGTTGGGAACTTCAGGACTTGATGAAGCATCGAGGGCACTGCCCTCATGTTTTGGATCCAAGGCCTTTTGAGTGACGCGTTGTACCTCATGTCACCTTCGATCACATGGAAATTTGTTTCTTAGATGGTCCCGGCCACATTTACTGGCAAAATGTTTTCCCATTTGGTGGTTTCACTTGCCATGTTGAAGTCGTTAAGTACTCGAGTTGCGGGCACGATTTGATCTTGGAGGCTGAGTTGCTCTACGACCCTTGATCGAATAATATTTGTTGAGCTACCTGCATCAATCAACACACATTTAACTTGAATTTTATTCATAAAGATAGATATTACCAGTGCGACATTGTGAGGTTGTTCGATCCCTTCTGCATCCTTATCATTGAAAGACAAGGTTCCTTCTGGTAAGTATCCCCGAGTCCGTTTTTCCCTTTTGATTGTCACCTTGGTGCGCTTAAATACTGGTCTTTGAGGAATATCGACCCCACCAACGATCATATGAATCACGTGTTATGGTTCTTCCTATTTGTTTTTCCTGTTTCCATCCCTGTCTCTGAAGTGATTTTTAGCTCGGTCACTCAAGAATTCTCGAAGGGACCCTCGCTGAATAAACGAGTTACCTCCTACCTCAGCTGTCTGTAGTCTTCAATTTGTGACCATGGGTACCATGGTATTTTCATATTTGATTAGGGTTCCTTTGATCTGGATCGGTCTGGGGCATCTAGTATCCTTGATTCGTCCAATGGCTAATACAACACCCGATGCATCGATGCTGAAGTTGTATTCTGATAGCCGTGGTGCCTTTGTGGGCTCGACATGTTTATCCAAGCCACTTTTACTCATGAGCCCTCGGGAGCTCTGTCCTCGATCATTTCAAACGAGATTACGTCCTGGGATGCTGATTCTAGGATCTTCGTTGTATGGTTGGTACCGTTCTCTGTTCGATCGGGGTTCTCTGTTCCATCGGGGTTCTCTTTGAATTCAGCCGACGGGCCTATTTTGGTAAATGGAACTGGAAGGGATTCCCAATTGGTCATCCTCGACCCTGATCTTCGACTGGTATCGGTTATTTACATTGACTCAGGTCACAGTTGGGTATTCAATTAAATTTTACTTTAGTTGTCGTGATGTTATCGAACTTCGTTCGTTCAAACCTTGAGTAAAAGATTGAACAAGCCCAATCATCTGTGATAGGGGGTAGGTTCATGCGTTCCATTTGGAACCGAGATACGAATTCCCTTAACATTTCATTGTCCTTTTATCTCACTTTGAAGAGGTCTGACTTCCTAGTCGCAACCTTTATTGCTCCGGTATGTTCCTTTATGAAGGAATCTGCAAGCATGACGATTGATGGAATTGGGCAGCAAATTGTGGTACCATATCATCGCCCCTTTCGATAAAGTTTCTCCAAACTTTTTCAATAGAACGGATTCAGTCTCATCGTCTTCTAAGTCATTCCTCTTTATTGAGCATGTATAAGAAGTAACTGCTCATTAGAGTTGGTGGTCCCGTTGTATTTGGGTATTTCTGGCATGCAGAAGTTTTTCGGGATGGGCTTCGAAGCCGCACTTGGGGGGAAAGGCTTCTGTACGAACTTCTTTGAATCCAAACCCTTTAGAATCGGTGGGATCCCTGGTATTTGGTCGACTTAGGAGCTGTATGTTTCTACCTTTTTATTATTTGCCTCGATTTTCTTTTCTACTGATTCAATCCGTTTAGTAAGCTCCTCGAGCATTTTCATAATGGCAGGGTCAGTCCCCGAGTCATTGGCGTTCGATCTCTCCGGTATACGTTCGACCCTACGAACAACTTCTGGTTCGAGTTCTGGTTCGATCCCACTTGGTGCTCGATCTGATTCTATAGTTGCGGTATAGCGGCTTGTTGAGCATGTAGCATTTCAAATATCCACTGGAGCCTAACTCCACCGTCTTCTCCGCCTTGCGTACCTCGACCACCTGATCGAACTTCCCTGCGTATGCTACCTTCGGGATCAACGCCCATATTGGCATTTAGGGCGACATGTGAACTGACATCGACGGGATCTGCAATTGGTACTCTCTCGAGACCAGCCTGAGGCACTTCGATCCCTGGGGCGCTACATTTTTGTTTTCTCCATGAAAATCGAGGCCGTTGCTGGCGTGAGTGGGTACTCCTTGCGAGTTTGACATGTTGAACCTGAAATCTAAAACACTCACAAGAACAAGAGTAAAGTAGTGTGTGCTACGAGAATTAATGCCAGGCAATCACTATTATCCTTAGCCCCACGGCATGAGAAGTTGGATGCAAAATTGGAATGCATCCTCTTCGAGAAATAAAGTGATGTTTCCTTCAAGGGAAGGCAAATATGCGTTGTGCTCTTTTTTCCTTAGCTACAGTTTTATCCCACTGGGCTTTCCTGTTAGGTTTTTAATGAGGCGGCAAGCAGTGCATATAACATGATATGTGTACTCTTTCTTTCATTAGGATTTTTTCCCATAGGATTTTTTTTCCTAGTAAGGTTTTAACGAAGCACATTATCTTTGGATATTCAAGGGGGAGTGTTATGAAATACTTGATTATGGTGGATGTCCATAACTCCTACGGGAGTAATACCCGCTACTCTTCAACATTATCTCCATAACTCCCACTACTCCAACACATATTGTTGTAACTCACATACCTCATTTATCTCTTCTATGATCTTCCCCCATGATCTCAAATGCTTAATGCCATGTTTGATGGCAATCTTTAATATACCTCTATGTATTACTATAAATAGAGGATAAGAATTGATATTGTAGACACTTGAAAGAAATAAGAAACTCTCATCTCTTGCTCCCTAAATTCTTGTCTATTTTCTTGTTTTATATTGTTATTTTGAGCTTAGTTTCTTAAGAATTTTGTCATTGTAAACCTCAGTCATATGACTTTCCTTGTAGACTCCTAGAGAGAGGTTTGACCGAATTGCTATGTTTAAGGGTGTACATAAGTCGGTTGGTTCGGATTTTTCAATTACCAAATCAAATCAATTGTGTCAGGTTATTAAATCTAACGACCAAACCAAATCAATAAAATCCGGATTTTTCAATATCTAGTTTTCTCGGGTTTTTAGTTATCTGGATTTTTTTCGGTAAAGTCTTCATAGCACAAAACATACAACTTGTACTCCAAATATTTTTTTAGTCCTAGTAAGATACAACTAAATAAGGTATTTCTCGAGAAAATAATTCAAAATATGAGATGTGTCATGACATTATCCTAAAATATTCGATAATAAAGATAATAAAATCGTACAAAATAAATATTGCTAATCAATAATCCATAACAAAAATGAACATATAAATGTACTAAGTCATGCTAAAAGAAGTACGACTAACAACTACTATTAATTACACAACTAAACACTACAGAAAAAATAAAAATAGGTTATGCATTTTTATCAAAATCATTGCAAAACTAAAAAAAATAGATGTATAATACATTGTCATTCCTGGTCTTGAATTGAACGTCTTTTGTTAGCATTAGTATTGGTTTGATTTTTGTTAGAACTTTTGTTAGCATTATTTGAGTTACTAACATTTATGGGCTATAAAATTTATTGGCATTCAAAAGTTCTAACTCAAACCTTGAAATGATAGGTTAAAAGATAAAACTATGAAAAAGATAAGAAATATTTATAAATTACATTGCAATAAGTATTTTTATGTATTAAATATATTTAAATTTGTATACATGTAATGTCGTGTTGGTTTGATTTCGGTTTGACTTTTTTTAGTTGAAACCAAATCAAACCGATTCTGATCGAATTTTTTTTTTCAACACCAAACCAAATCAAACCGAGCCATAATCGAATTTTTTCTCTCGGTTTGATTCGATTATCGGTTTGATGCGATATATCGGTTTGCTTTGTACTCCCCTGGTATTTTCTCTGATGAACAACTTTTGACCGCTAAAAGGTAAATTTCCCTTGAGGTAATCAATTTTATTTTTAGTTGATAGTATGTGCTCTTGGCTTGCACGCAACTTGAGATCTTGGGTTTGATATATCGTTAATTGCCAGTTGGTTCCATATCTTGGATATAAGCTCCTTATTCGTTTCATCTTTATTGCGGTAATATCAAACTTTCGATAACAACTACTTTTGTATTTCCTATCTTTTACTCTTAAATCTAGGGTGTGTTTGGTACGAAAGGAAAATGTTTTCCACGAAAAATGTTTTCCTAGAAAATATTTTCATGGAAAATGAGTGGTTTTATCACTTATTTTCCCTTGTTTGGTTGGTGAGTGGAAAACATTTTTCGGAAAATATTTTCTATTGTTTGGTTAGAGAGTAGAAAATATTTTTTTTTAGGAAAATAATTTTTATGCAACTCTCCTCACCCCTCCCCCTCCCACCTCCCCCCACCCCTCCCCCTCCCCTACCCCTTCCCGAACGTCTCTAAAATTGACACAATCTAAAGGAACTAATGTGATGCTTCACTTTTTCCCGCAAAAATCGCGTATTTTCGAACCCATAAACTTTATAATTTCTAAACCCGCAAACTTCCAAACACATAAAC
>NC_031989.1:27938117-27969480 GCF_001879085.1 Nicotiana attenuata
TTTTTCATGCAGGCGGGGGAGGGGGATAGCAGGGTAGATGGTGACGGGAAAAAAAAACCTGAAATTTTAAAGGAAAATCCTTTTTGGAGAGAGAGGTGAGGTGGGGTTTGGGTGGGTGGGTGTGTGGGGGGGGTTGGGGATAGGGTGGGGAAGGTTGAGAAGGAGTTTTGGAAAATATTTTCCCTTCTATTGATAAGGAAAAGATTTTCCTCCAATTAGAGGAAAATAAATTGATAAGGAAAATATTTTCCAAAATATTTAAGCCAACCAAATATGAGAAAATTAAAAAACATTTTCCGAAAAATATTTTCCTTCGTACCAAACACACCCCTAATCTTGAGTTGAATTATTCGTAGGTGTTAGTTTCCGCATTAGTAAAGGAAAGTCTGGACTTCGACAGTTAGGTTCCTGCATGCTCTCCCTTTGTTTTTATATGGCAAAATATCTTAAACCATCCCTAAACTTGGCTCAGATTATTAGTATCCTTCCCGAACTGTACTCGGTCTTAATTACCTCCTTCAACCTCATAGATACTGATGTGGCAAAAAGTGTGGGTACACTCGTCTGCCACGTATATTTTTCTATCTATGTGGCATTTTTTGAAAAATAAAATATTTTTTTACCTTTTTAAGAATATTACTTTTTTAGATAATTTTTTTCGAATAAAATTTATAATAAAACTTGGATATAATTACATTATTTAGGCTAAATATTTTTATTTGGCCAAAACTAACAAAGTTTTAGTTAATCTTTTTTTGAATTTGACTTGAAAATAAAGATTTATACAATTGAAATAAATAGTCTAGGCATCTAAAAAGTTATAAAATATACATAGTTGAAATAAATAGTCATTGCATCAAAAGAAGAAATAAAAAGAGCGTAAATTGCACTTGTAATTTTCTTGCAATTGTACACTCTTTTTATTTCTTCTTTTGATGCAATGACTATTTATTTCAACTGTGTATTTTTACTTTTTTAGGTAAAATGTGTATAAAAAAAAATAGAGCACCGTAATTTAGAGCTATATAAAAATTATAGTTAAAATAGTTAATTTCAAACTATGTATTTTTTATAACTTTTTAGATGCCTTGACTATTTATTTCAATTGTATAAATCTTTATTTTCAGGTCACATTTCAAAAAGATTAACTAAAACTTTATTATTTTTTGCCAAATAAAAATATTTAGCCTAAATAATGTAGTTCTATCCAAGTTTAATTATAAATTGTATTCGAAAAAAATTATCTAAAAAGTAATATTCTTAAAAAGGTAAAAAAAAATATTTTATTTTTAAAAAAAATGCCACATAGACAGAAAAATCCACGTGACAGGTGAGTGCACCCACACTTTTTGCCACATCAACGTCTAGAGGTAATGACTCTCAAAAGGCCAAGTTGAGGGGGGGTAATTAAGACCGGGCATAGTTCGGGAAGAATATTTATAATCTGAGCCAAGTTTAAGGGTGGTTTAAGGTATTTTGCCTTTTTATATAAAAACAAAAGAGAAAGATGAGAAATATTAAGATGATGCTATGTGTTGCATGATAACCTAATGTCAGGAGGTTTGACCTTCTTATTACAGTAACTCAAAATTAAAGGGATATATTAGAATTGTTCTTTCATCGCTATTACAATCTGAAAATAAAAGTCAAAAGACAATTTTGTTAGAAGTCAAATAAATACACTTTCTTTTGACAGGGAATAGAGAGATTTGCAGAGGTAAAAGAACATTTACCCAAAAGCTCTTACAAGTACAAATAATTGTAAGAGAAAGATGGATGAAAGCAAAACTAACCTTGCAACCAAAAGAATCATCCTTAAGCAATCAATTTTTAACCCTCAAAACAATTCCTTGCTGTTGCTCTATGTCATGCTGGGATCCATTCTTCAGATTTCCACTAGTAAATTTTAGGCTACTTTCTAGACATCTTCTCCTTCCAGGTCTTTGATCTTTCTTCTTCTCTTTAGCACTAGAATCTAATGGACTAGAACTGGTTACTTCTTTTGCTTTCTAGTGACTCCTCTTGGCATCAGTTCTTGTTGACTTGCAAAACCAAGGAGAATGCTATTATTCCTTTCCCCCAACTTTATCTCCCTCAGCTGTAGAATTTAGCAAGTATAACAGCTAACAGCAGCAAATACTTAAATTAAAATCGAATTAATCAATAGAGACCCTAGTCAACCACCATAACTTGATTGAAACAGTGATGTAATCTAATCTTGCCATTTTTTACGACAGGACTATAAGTTTGGTTTCTGTCATGCTTCGGATTTTGAATAAAAGTCGGTAAATTCAAGAAATT
The DNA here is from genome assembly GCF_001879085.1 of Nicotiana attenuata. Classification (NCBI taxonomy): domain Eukaryota; kingdom Viridiplantae; phylum Streptophyta; class Magnoliopsida; order Solanales; family Solanaceae; genus Nicotiana; species Nicotiana attenuata. Next base: position 27,940,419 of record NC_031989.1, read on the forward strand.
CTCAAAATTCTTGTCTAGTTCATGTTTGTTTTACCACAAAATGGAATTTTTTCTTTTACTTGATCCAACCCCAGAAGATGCTTTTCTTTCCTTCTTTATTTCATGTATGAAGAAACTGTTGGAATTGAATCTGGATTTCGATAGTTACCTTCTCAGTGGTCCCTTAATTTCTGAAGATTCGCAAATCATTAGCATTGTCTCTTTCTTTGTCCATTAGAGTTCAACTTTGGGTGGCTGCCATTCTTCAAATCTTCCAACGACGAAGTCCACATTGAGACGTATAATCTCTTCACCATTTCAACAAGCAAAATAGCCAAATAAGTCTTTTCCTAGAAATTGTGTCAGACCTTTTTATATGGTTCACATCAGCATTGTTTTAATGGAATACCCTTCATTATGGTGCTTTTTCCAAGGTTGTTTTTCATTTGACAGTAGCACGTGAACATTTTCTTTGCCGACTTACATCTTTTTTAACTTTCCCAACTATATAAATCCTAAATAACCTGTCAATTCCATTGTTCTGTCCATGCTCTTCTTCAGTCATCAAAGTGATCACAAAAGTGCCAAATATGTTGCCTCGTCCACCGCTTCCTTTTATTGTCCACCTAGTGCCTTCTTATCCATTAGCTTTGTCTAGCAACTTGACAAACACAACATCTTATCCTTGAGGAGATAAATTCCAACAACACAATATCCTCCCTTATCAATTGAATATGAATCTGGCTTGCATCTTTCGTCACAGAACGTCATATCAGGCACAGAAAGGATTGACTCTTCAATTTTTTCTTTCTTTTTTTTTCAAATCATCCGGTTTTCAGAACTCGTACCTGATTTATCCGGAATCACACTGCTGATAGCTCACTATGGGGAGTTTTTAGCATCCCTACTGAAGCGGAGTCCATTCCCAGGGCACGAACCAAAGAAGGTCACTGGTTAAGAGTGAAGGAATCGTAGCATTCCACCACATACTTCGATGGCCTCTTCAATCTTTTCTGGTTACAGCATTTTATGCTCAATGCCATGTGCTTTAGAGCTGAACTTGATAGAGGAATGCACCTCGAAGTATAAATGTACCAAGTGTTTAAAGCAATGGAATGTTACCTTACCACATCATGTGTGCTCTGATGGAAGGATCCCACAACAACAAGCACTACCGCAAAAGCATTGAGAGCCTGTTGGGTTAAGCGTAGTATCCCCATAACTGAAACTGAGCTCTTCATTCTCCAAAATATCCCTGGAAGAGAAAAAGCAAACTCGGGGTAGCAATGCTCCCGAACTTCGAACTATCATTGTACAAAGGTTACCACCATCGCAGGAATGGTTAATGAAACGTGCAATATTGCCAATTCTGGTAGCATCAATGTTGATTCTCATGCACACATTTCCAGATGGAAGGTGCTCCTTCACAACCAGCAGGGCAGGCGAAAAGTGGCTACTCTTTGAAATTTTGTCATATAGTTTATGGCGATTTCTTGCTTCCTCGGTGGTCAAAAGTTCTCCTGCAAAAAGAAAAAGAAAATCATGCCCAAAAAAGACCTTGCACATGATAAAACATTAAACTGAATTTTATAGGTCTTCAGATGTCAAAAAGCTTTTGAAATTATCATTCATAGGTAAACTGAATTTATCAAAATTTATCCTAGTAGTATGAACAAAAAGAAAACTACTAAACCCTGTTGTCCTTTCATTACTTCACCTGAAAACTTTGAACTGCCTCCCTAATTCAAGTTGTTTAACCATCTAATCTTTTCACAAAACCAAAAGCATGAGCCTTATCTGCTGATTTCAACCTCTTAGGGTCAGAAAGCCTATCAAAAGAAAGCTCTAGGCTTATACACACGTCTGTGCTTTTGTGTATAAGCAAGAAACGGACGGAGTTAAAATATTCCAGAGTTCACACTTCAACATGTCGTCTTTCCACCACACGTACAACCATTACCCTCATTTAAAACCAAGAAATATAAAAAAGATCCTACCAAAGATTCAAAACTTCTCCATAAATCACAACCACAGACCGGAAAATCAATTGCTTTCGACCACATCAAACATTGGATCAATGGTATTCACTACAAACCCAAATTCAGTTTCCTCACTTCTGCACCTTAAGCAGCATATGGCCAGAACCGTGAGAATATTTAGTTTTTCTTGGTGTTACGTTTTTGACTTAAATCCCCTATTTCTTTATATCACAACATCTTGTTTATTGGCCCGATGTTTTTCACTGCTCAATATATGTCATATCAATTATGCATCAATTCCAAATAGTCAGAGTTGAGTATATGAATCCTTTGTGTTCATTCCACTCATTTCAGCCCAGTTTATTCCAATACCAATAAATTATTTTCTTCTCCTTCTCTCTCTATTTTGTTTTAAGAATTTTTTTTTGTGAATTGGATTTCTTTAAAACTAAAGATTCTCTAAATCTCACACTTATCCCTACCACTGTGATACAAGTCTTTTAAGGAGAAAACTCCTAGCAAACAACAAAACTAGCATAAGTGTGATAACAACTGGTCCCTGTATAGAGCCTTTGCCAATGGTTTCATCAATATAGCCATTAATTAACAAACTCTTTCAACGATGCTCCATACTGATCAGTAAGTAAGTTCAGTTCGCCTGAGATAAGAATCAATCTGAAACCTTGGGTTGGTTAAACTTAGTACCCTGGGAACATCAGCCTTGAAAAAGTTTACAGATTGTCCCACCAAGTCACCAACTGAGCATTGCATGACAATCTTTATCGATTTGTCAATGTTCCCATCCACATAATAAAGCAACTCAAGAGGCATATTAGATGCAGTGTCTTAAATCTAACTATCTAAAACCTTGTAATCGGCATAATGGGAGTTCATGCGAGCATATTGTTCTGTGCCAACAGTCAATTATATCAGACTACAACTATAAACAGAAAAAGGAAAACCGTAAACCATTCCTCGAATAATCCAAGGAAAAGCCTAACAAAGATCAGTTACCAACCAATAACAATTTATTTCAGAGTAATGAGCTATCAATTTACTCTCGGAATTCATTTAGCTATGGAGTACAAGTAAGGGTAGCTTACTCTAAAAATTCATTTAATACCTTGCAAAAAAAACCCAAAGAAAAAAATGTTATATTAAACAACAACAATAACAATAGAAATAATAACAGAAATACCTGTGTACTCGCATATGAACTTCCCTTTTGGAGTGAAATCAGCAGCAACCAAACTCCACCCTTTTCTCCTATCCTTCACAACCTTCAGCTTCGCTGATACTCCTTTCTGAGTTAACCTGTTCCCGCACTCTGACCCGCACTGGCAACTTGGCCCGCATTCTCGGGTTGGCAACCCGGAAGAAAAGTCGATGCACGGGCAATCCAAGTCGCAACTCTCACACCCGCACCCGTCAGAACCTTCCACCCGGATTAGGAACGGGTCCTGCCTAACCCGACCTGAACCTCCAAGTTCTCCTCCCCAGAATAGACCGGCGATGGATGGGGAGGTGGGTAGGGTCTGAACAGGGGAGTAGATGAAGTAGGCGTAAAGTTCGGAGTCGACGGAGTTGAAGAAAGAAATGGGGTAAGTCTCCATGCCTCTAGAAGCGTCGGAGATTCTTCTGGAAGTAATAGCCTTGGAAACTACACGTAACGCCTTGCAGGTTGCTGAGACGGAGGCTAGACCTGCAGGTTCTAAGTATGGCAACACGAGATGGGCAAACCGGCAAAGTAATCCGCCGTCGTATTGTTCCCCTTCGCCGGTCCTTTGTTGTTTGTCCATTGCGTTGCACTTTCCAAGCTTGGAGAGCTCTCAGTGGATCTGATTCTGACTTGTGTTTCTGTGCGCTTACTCTTGTTTGGATATATTGTAATTTATTGTTTTATATATACAATGTTTGGATACATAGTATGTTTATTATTTTTAAACAAAACTTTTATGTTTACCATTATATATATTATTATAAAAGTATGAATACAATGTTGGTTTACAAAAATAACCTTATAATATTAAGCATAATAACTCACAATAAAAGGATATAATCGGAATTCTAAACATTAACCTTGTAATCCTATTAGCTTTAGGACATAATACTATACATTAGAAATCCTACAATTAAATAGCCCTCCAATCATTAAAGTTAACTTCTACTAGAAAAGGACAATTATTAATATGAACAAGAGATCTCCCTTTTTTAAAGGCGAACAAGAGTTCTATTTGTTTACCTCAAAAATACGAGTAACAATTAAATTTGATTTGTGGTTTTAAAGATATGTGATTAAATTCAATACCAATTATTATTCAAGAAATATGAAGTAAAAATAAAAGAAATAAGCTAATCAAACCAATGTTACTCAGTAGTGGTGACCTCGAGCTTAGTGACCTCGAGATGAACCAGGAACAATAAAATAAAAATAGTAAGGAGAAAGAATAATTCTGATGAACAGTAAGCAAAAAGTAAGAGTATATTCTTTACTAATGATTAGATGATGTTATAAATGATTGGGGTCCCCTTTATATAATAGGGGAACCCTAAATAAGGTACATTTCTATTTACAGTAAGGAGTATTATTGGTACAGCTGTCTAACCGCCTAGTACGGAATCGTACAATCTTATTCCGGGATTTGCACCATGATCTTGGGGACGTGGCAGGAATTTAGTTCATTCTGTTACAAATCTATAACGCCACAATTTCGGGGTTGAGCATACTGAACTTCGGTATTCCTCGCACTCCTATCTTCAGGCATTGCATTCCGTCCTCGAGCTTGAGTCTAGTCTGTCGACCTCGAAGTGGAGCTTACTTGAACTCGGACCTAAGGCGATCCCCCGAGCCTAGGAAATCGGGTGTGCCTGATTTCGACCGTATATAGATAGTCCCCGCGTTTCTCAGAGTAGGTCGATAAGAAACGATTTGCTCTTCAATGCTCCGATGCCTCGGTCCCAATGTCAATCTCGTGATGTCAGCGGCTGAAGTGACTGAAAGGTCGCTTTTGTGCAGTTCCTAAAGTCATTAATTGGAGGCAGCTGACGGTCGGCTATTTGGCTTCCCCAATACGCTTAAGTGACTTCTATAAATAGGCCAACTTCACAACTTTTGCAAACTTTATTTCTCTAATTGTTTTCAAAATCTCATTAGCTCCTTCAACTTCTCTGAGTTCATCCTTCTCTTTAACTTGCCCTTACTTCATCATCAACCCTTTCTCTCTGAATTTCTACACCATAATGGCCAAACATCTAAATCTGTTCCTCAAAAAGAAAAACCTCTCCATCATCGCGACCGGCCAAAAGTAAAACGGTAGTGCCACCTCGTATCGAGGATGTATCCCCCCGCCGTGTGAAACAACCTCCGATTTCAAAATCGAGAAACCTGTATTGACACCAGGCCGATGTGAGTCCATGTCTCGATACATTTGTTTGATAACCAAAGATGAGCTCCAGCAGGTGAAAGGGGACTGCAACTGGGAGAACAAAGTTGTAGTGATCCCTTCCCTTGAAGAGGACATTACTACTCACAAAGCAGGGTACTTAAGCGTGTACACCTACCTGTTCACGCTGGGCCGTGCTGATCTAGCTCTTGGTCCCATTGATCCAGTTATTCTTGATTTTTGCCAACAATACCAAGTGACGCTTGGACAAATATATCCTTCATTCTGGCGCATCGTCAATCTGATCAGATTTTTCTCGAAACAGGTCGAGGGAATGCCTTTTACGCTCGATCATCTGATCAGGCTATACAGTCCTCGTCTCTATCGAGGCGGCCTAATGAAGTTGCATTGCCGATCCACAAAATCTCTTTTCTCTAGCATCGATAAAGACAAAGATCGAGGGTGGATAAGCCGATTTGTCCGAGTCAAGACTTCTAATCCGATACCTGCTGAGAGGATGCCATTCCCTGAAGAATGGAATATGAAACGTAAGTACACATTTGTCGATAATGACCTTATTGCCTATTTTTCCTTTTCATTTTCGATTTCATCTTTTTTCTCGGTCTAACTCCTTTTCGATGGCGTAGTTGTTGCTTGGTTTTCTGGTGCGGTCCCAGACCTCGAAGGTTGGGTCCGGAAGCTGGTCTCTACTTCTTCGTACGCGGAGCGCAGCTGGCATGATTTGGCCAAAGGTCGATGGGAGGCTAAAAACCATGGTGAGTCCTCTTGTTTGTTTATTTGTGCTTCTCAGAGAAATACTTACTTTGTCTTTATGCAGGCCTCGGAGACGCCATTGCTATGCGGCCAACCCCGCCTGGTGAAGAGGAAATCCCAAAGCCTTCTAAAGAAAAGAAAAGAAAAGGAAGAGGGGATCTACAAATTCCCCGAAGCCGAAGAAAAGCAAGGCTCGAAAGCCTAAGGCCGATATTGTGGCCCTATCTCCAGGAACGGTCCAACGCCTTAGGGAAGAGGAGGAAGAGAGGGAGCACGACGACTGCCTGTTAGTAGTTCGTAAAAGAGGAAGCACTGACGCTTCGAAGTCTGCCGAACCGATGATGGCTGATGTGGTTCATTCCAGGACCAAAGAAATCTCCGAGGGGAGTTCGAACAAAGTTCCCGAGCCATCGGGCAGCAAAAGAGCACCTGGTCTTGGAGGTCATTTGGAGGGTGAGACCGAGGGGCCCGGTCCCGAGGTCCTTCAAATTGAGGAGAATGCCCCGAGTGGATCACTTGGGGGTAATTAATATGGACGAGTCGCCGCCTGGTCCTGAGTTCTCCGAGGGGCGATTCCGAGACGCTCGAAACATGAGAACTCCTGACGTGGGGACGAGCCACGAAGGGCATGATATCTTTCGAGAATAGCTTGCAGGGATCGAAGATGGCCCTGACCCAGATGCTTCTTTTATTTTTGACGAGACCCATCGGCTCTTCAAACAAGTTTCTGTCCTTTAAAATTACGCCTACGCCTTATCCTTGTTGTTCTGAGCCTAACTTTTCCCTTTTTGTGAAGGTTATGACGCTCCATAAAGAAGCATTCTCGAAGTCTCGAGCTGAGCTTGCTCGATGTGAGGTCGAGCTTAAGAAAATCTCAGAAGAGAGGGACGGTCTTAAAACCCTCTATGTCAAGAAAGAGGAGGAGATCAGTGACCTTCGAGTTGAACTGACGGAGGCTCGTCAAGAACGGACCGAGCTTGTCGAAAAGGTAACATACCCTTCGAAGTTTTGTTATGCATTTGCCCGATTGGTCGGCCAATGCTTCAACTTTGCAGGTTCATCAAAAGGGCGAGCTGGTGGAGCAGCTCCGAGAGGAGCTCAAGATGAAGGAGGCTGAAACCCTAGGGAGGAGGCAAGGCATGGACCGTCTCACTTCGAAGAAGGATACTCTTCGGGAGAAACTGGCTTCAATCGAACGCCAGCTTCAAAGTGTGAAGGAGGAGAGCCTGGCTCGAAGCCGCAAAATCGAGAAGCTTGAAGCTAAATCTGCTATTGAGATTGCTAAGGCCATATCTGTTATATCTTCGTATCGAGCCGACGCTGAAGCAGCTAACACCCGGGCAAAGGATATCTCCGCTGCGTCCAAAGTTAAGCTATCATGTGCACTTGATCATGCCAGGCAATAGTCCCGGAGAGAAACCCACGAGGAGGTGCATGCTCGTGGCTTCGATCTCTCAGTCAATATTGAAAAAGCAAAGACTTTAGAAGAAGAGGCTGCCACTTTGCTTTCTGATGACGAGGATTGAGCCAGTAGCTTCGAGAGCGGAGGAGACGAAGACGAATTCCCCGAGGGGGAGGTTCCCGAGGGCGAAGATCCCGAAGGTGCAGCTGCCGAAGATGTGGCCCCGGAGTAGATTTAAGTTTCTTTATTTTGTGTTTTTGTGCAAGTACCCCTCGTGTAAATATCTTTTGTAATCATCTCTTGGCAATACAAAAGGACCTCTTTCTTTGAATTTCATTTTGTCCTCATTCGTGGAAAATTCGATTGTAATGATCGATCAGAGTATTGGTTTGGACTCAGAACATAATTAACCCTTAGGTTTTTATTGATCAATATAATACCCCTTAAGGTTTTTGTTAACCCTCGAGCTAAGTATAAATTGATTTGATGCAAGCTAGGGATGTCGGGACTTTAGAGTCCGAGTAGAGTGAAAGCAAGGTCTCAAACCCTATATATATTTGCCCTTAGGCTCTTTTAGGTTGGCCCTTAGGCTCTTTGGGGTTGGCCCTTAGGCTCTTTAAGTTGGGTCGAGTCGGCCTCTAAAGTGGCTATAATTTTTCCCTTTTTTCAAAGACTTAGTGAAAATTTTGGTATGCCTTAGCATGTGTTTTTTGTACCCGTTTGGGTTTTTCGAAGGTTCGACGTATCGGAACCTTATTAGTAATTTGTTTGTGTAAACATAATTGAATGCCTCTTGAGGTTTTCTCGAAGGCTGATGTTCATCGAAGCCTCTAAATTATTCGAGGGTTGATTTTATCGAAGCCTTTTATCTTTGCTTTTTCCAAGTGTAGCCTGATTTACCGATTTTTTTAAAGTGTTTGAAGGCCTTTAATTAATGGAGGAAGTCAGACGTCTCCGAGCCGCATTATCTCAGCCGTAGCCTTTTTATATGACCATAATCTTTAATATGGCCGTAGCCTTCAGGTATGTCTCTTGGACTTATTTCCCGATAACCTTTCGAACTTGTTCGAAAGGTTAGTCCCCGAGTATGTTGGCCTTGGCCTTTGTATCGAGGGAGTTCCTCTTTGAGGTCTTATGAGCCCGAGTTTTCGATGACTTGAATGTTCTGACTGTCGCTGTCAGTCCCCGAGTATCTCGGGAGTGCATTCATGTTCTGGCTCTTGAGCCGTTTCCCATAGGATTATAAGTGTAGAGCTCGTATAATAGTAGACTTATTTGAGATACAAAGTGTTTTTGATATAAAGAGAATGCTTCTTCAAATAATTGATACATGTGTACAGGTTTTGCCGCCGGGGCTTGATTATTTTATATGGACACGGTTCATCTGACCATTTGGCCCATTACAAAGTTCTCTTATCGAGGCCCTCTTAGGCGTGAAGTATTTTCCTCGAAAATATGAACTCCGAGGGTGATGCCCCCCAGTATTCGAGGTTTATTGAAAAGAAGCCTTGGATACTGTTGAGTTCTCCTTATGTCGCATATAGTTGTTGCCTCATTAAAAACTTCGCCGGTAAAACTCATTTGGGACAAAATCCGATCTAAGGGAAAAAGAATGCAATGCATGCTTTAAAACCTAAGGCCTTCGTGTAAAAAGGTGCCTCCGATATTTTTGATCAAACACCTGCAATGAGTTACTTTCAAATCCAAATGGACAAGAAAGATACATTCATACCTTAGCAATAGTATCATTTGAGGAACGATACGTTCCAATTGTTCGGTAGTTGTTCACCTTCCGTTGTGCTAAGTTTGTATGATCCTTTACCGACAACTCCGAGGACTCGGAACAGTCCCTCCCAATTCAGGCCCAGTATCCCTTCATTCGGATATCAAGTATTGAGGGTGACTTTCCATAGAACTAAGTCCCCGGTTCCGAAGTGTCAAAGGTTAGCCCTTCTATTGTAGTATCTTTCGATCCTTTGCTTCTGCGCGGCCATCCAAACGAGCGCTACTTCTCGTTTCTCATCTAATAGCTCGAGGCTAGTATTCATAGCCTCGTGATTCGACTCCTCTGATGCATGTCGAAACCTGGCGCTGGGTTCTCCAACCTCCACAGGGATAAGGGCCTCAGAGCCATATACTAAAGAAAACGGGGTAGCCCCAATGCTAGACTTCGATGTTGTTCGATATGCCCTCGGGTAGAACTTCTCTCCATTTCCCCTTTGAATCTTCCAACCTTTTCTTCATGTTTTGAATGATAGTTTTGTTTGTTGACTCGGCCTGTCCGTTTCCAGTTGGGTGGTATGTCGTTGATAATACCCTCTTTATTTTGTGTGCTTCGAGGAACCCCATACCTTGCTACCGATGAATTATTTTCCACTGTCACATACAATCTCGATAGGTATCCCGAACCGGCATATGATGTGGTCCCAGATGAAGTCAATAACTTCTTTTCCTCTAACCTTTTCGAAGGCCTGTGCTTCCACCCATTTAGAAAATTAATCAGTCATAAACAAAATAAATTTAGCTTTACCTGGGGCCGTTGGTAGAGGGCCGGCTATGTCCATTCCCCATTTCATGAAAGGCCACGGGGATAGGGCCGGGTGGAGTTGTTCTCCGGGCTGATGGATCATTGGTGCAAACCGTTGACATTTGTAACATTTTTTGACAAATTCCTTAGTATCTTTTTCCATGTTGTCCCAGTAATATCCTGCCCTAATGATTTTGCGAACCGGAGACTCGGCGCGTAAGTGATTCCCATAAGTACCTTCGTGGATTTCTCGTAGAACATAATCGGTGTCCCCTGGCCCCAACACACCGCTAATGGTCTATCAAACGTCCTCCTGTACAATGTTCCATCTCCATTTAATGCGAACCTAGCAACCTTGGTCCGGAGGGCCCTCGATTCTTTGTTGTCAGAGGGGAGTTTTCCATTTTTCAAATAGTCGATATACATGTTCTGCCAGTCCCACGTAAAACTTATTGAATTTATTTCGGCATGACCCTCTTCAACCACAGACCTCGATAACTGAACGACAGTCCCTGGGACGATGTCATCTTCTTCGACCGAGGATCCCAGATTAGCAAGTCATCGTCCTTGCTATTTTGTTCTCGAGGCACATGATCCAAAGTCCACTCCTTGAAGCGGTGCAAAGTTACCTGTAGCTTATCTAAGTATCGTTTCATTCTATCTTCTTGAACTTCAAAACTTTTGTTTACTTAGTTCACCATCAACAGTGAATCGCACTTAGCTTCAATGACTTCTGCTCCCAAGCCTTTAGCTAGTTCGAGACCTGCAATCATGGCCTCATACTCGGCCTCATTATTAGTCAACCTAGAAGTTTTGATAGATTGTCTAATGGTACCGCCCGTAGGTGGCTTTAAGACAATGTTGAGCCTGGACCCCTTCACATTCGAGGCACCGTCAGTGAAAAGGGTCCATACCCCCGATGATGTATCTGAATTTAGCAGGAGTTCTTTCTCCACTTTGGGTACGAGGGTCGGTGTAAAATCGGCCATGAAGTCAGCTAGGATTTGAGACTTGATGTCCGTTCGGGGTTGATAATCGATATCGTACGCGCTAAGTTCGATGGCCCATTTGGCCAATCGGCCCGATAGCTCGGGCTTATGCAAAGCATTTCAAAGGGGGTAAGTGGTTAATACACATATAGGATGACATTAAAAATATGGTTTTAGATTTCTAGATGCGCTTATCAATGCAAGTGCTAATTTTTCTAAGTGAGGGTATCTAGTTTCAGCGTCTCCTAGAGTCCGGCTTACATAATAAATAGGGATTTGCTTACCTTGCTCTTCTCGAACTAGTACACTACTTACCGCTATCTCGGATACTACCAAGTATAGGTAAAGTTTTTCGTCTACCTTCGGGGTGTGAAGCTAAGGCAGGCTCGACAGGTATCGCTTTAATTCTTCTAAGGCTTGCTGACATTCCGGGGTCCATGTGAAATCCTTTTTCTTTTTGATCAAGGAAAAAAACCGGTGACTCCGATCTGACGACCTCGAAATCAACAGAAACAGGGCAACAATTTGTCCTGTTAGCCTTTGTACGGCCTTTACGCTATCCACGGCCGTGATATCCTCGATGGCCTTGATCTTATCAGGGTTAATTTCAATACCCCGATTCGACACCATGAAGCCGAGGAACTTACCCGAGCCAACTCCAAAGGCACATTTCTCCGGGTTAAGCTTCATGTTGTATTTTCTCAAAATTTTGAATGTTTCCTGCAAATGAGTCAAATAGTCCTCTGCGCACAGGGACTTAACCAACATATCATCAATGTAAACTTCCATTATTTTACCTATTTGTTCTTCGAACATTTTGTTGACTAGGCGTTGATATGTAACTCCCGCATTTTTTAGCCCGAAGGGCATTAGTTGTAAAAATAAGTTCTAAATTTAGTAATAAACGAAGTCTTTTCCTGGTCCTCCGGGTTCATCTGAATCTGATTGTACCTGGAGTAGGCATCGAGAAAAGTTAGGATCTCATGGCCGGCCGTGGCATCGATCATACGATCGATGTTGGGCAGTGGGAAAGAGTCTTTTGGGCATGCTTTGTTCAAGTCCTTATAGTCTACACACATTCTAAGTTTATTTCCTTTTTTAGGAACTACTACTACATTGGCTAACCATTCGGGGTACTTTACCTCCCGAATAGACCCTATTTTAAGAAGTTTGGTTACCTTGTCCTCTATGAATGCATGTTTCACCTCGGACTGTGGCCTCCTTTTTTGCTTTACCGGTTTGAACCTGGGGTCGATGCTTAGTCGATGTGTGGTGATTTTCGGTGGAATCCCTGTCATATCTAAATGGGACCAAGCAAAGCAATCCATATTATTAATAAGAAATTAAACGAGCTTTTTCCTGAGTTCGGGGGTTAATCCCGTTCCTAGGTATACCTTTCTCTCGGGCATGTATTCGATCAGTATGACCTGCTCCAGCTCCTCGACAGTTGACTTGGTTGCATCGGACTCTTTGAGAAAGATGAACGTTGATTACCTGTTGCTCCAATTCCGTCGAGGCTGGGGACGGTGATTGCTATTTAGCCACCTGCTTACCTTTGGTGCTCGATAGGTTGAAGGCTCTGGTATTGGCACCACCTCCTCGACTACAAACATCTCTTTTGCAGCATGTTGCTCCCCGTAAACTGTTTTCACTCCCTCCTCTATTGGGAATTTCATCATTTGGTGAAGAGTTGAAGGCACTGCCCTCATGTTGTGTATCCATGGTCTCCCGAGGAGTGCATTATACCTCATGTCACCTTCGATGACATGGAATTTCGTGTCCTATATGGTTCCGGCTACGTTTACTGGTAGTGTTATCTCCCCTTTGTCATTTCGCTTGCCATATTGAAGCCATTTAGGACCCGGGACGCAGGTACAATCTGATCTTATAGGCCAAGTTGTTCCACGACCCTCGATCTAATTATGTTTGCCGAGCTACATGGATCCACTAGAACACGTTTATCTTGAATTTTATTTATAAGAATAGAGATCACCAGGGCGTCATTGTGCGGCTGGGATATGCCTTGTGCTTCCTCGTCACAAAATGATAAAACGTCCTCGCGTATATAGCTCCGAGTCCGTTTTTCTCTGGTGATTGATACCTTGGTGCGTTTGAACACAGGTCCTTGCGGGACGTCGACACTGCCAACGATCATGTGGGTTACATGTTGTGGTTCTTCCTGCTTATTTTTTCTTGCATCTCTCTCTCTAAAGTGGTTCTTGGTTCGATCACTTAGAAATTCTCGAAGATGACCCTCGTTGAACAACCGAGCCACTTCTTCCCTTGGCTACCTGCAATCTTCTGTTCTATGACCATGTGTGCTATGATACTTGCACATTAGGTTTGGGTTCCTTTTAGAAGGATCGGTTTTGTATAGGCCTAGGCCACTTGGTGTCTTTGATTCTTCCAATAGTTGACACAATCCCCGATGCGTCTATGCTGAATTTGTACTCCGACAATCGAGGTGCCTCTGCGGGGTCGGTATGCTTATCGAACCCGCTCTTACTCATGAGTCCTCGAGAACTTTTACCTCAATTGTTTCTCCGATCATTTTTGGGGGTGTTTCGACTTGAGTTGTTGTTTCTTCGACGGCATATGGCTGATATCGCTCCTTATTTGACCTCGATTCCCTATCCGTATCCCTCGGGGGTTTGGCTGCGAATCTGTTAGGATGAACTAAGCTCGAGGGGGCTCCCAACTAGTCGTCCTCGACCCTGATTTTTGATTGATAACGGTTGTGCACATCTAACCACATCAAAGCTGGATACTCGATCAGATTCTAATTTAACTGTTGGGACTCGATCGAGCTCCTTTCATTCAAACCCTGCATAAAAGCTTGTACTACCCAGTCATCCGAGATCGGTGGTAACTCCATTCGCTCCATCTGGAACCTGGACAGGAACTCCCTCAACATCTCGTCGTTCCTTTGTTTTATCTTAAAGACGTCCGATTTTCTCGTGGCCACCTTTATGGCCCCGGCGTGTGCTTTCGCGAAGGCGTCTGCTAACATAGCAAATGAATCAATTGAGTTAGGAGGTAAGTTGTGATACCAAATCATAGCTCCTTTCGACAATGTTTCTCCAAACTTTTTCAACAAGACTGATTCGATCTCATCGTCATTCAAATAATTTCCTTTGATCTCGCAAGTGTATGAGGTAATATGCTCGTTAGGGTCGGTTGTCTCATTATATTTGGGTATATCGGGCATGTGAAACTTTTTAGGAATAGGCATCGGAGCCGCGCTCTGAGGGAATAGCTTTTGTATGAACTTTTTGGCATCTAATCCTTTCAAAACTGGAGGTGCTCCCGGTATTTGGTCGACACGGGAGTTACAAGTTTCCACCTTTTTGTCATTGTCTTCAATCTTCTTTTCTCCGGACTCGATCCTCTTGGTGATCTCTTCGAGCATCTTTATAATGGTGGGGTCAGTCCTCGAGTCATTTCCGTTTGACCTCTCTGGTGCTGGTTCAGCACGTCGAGTGTTTTCATGTTCAGCTACACTCGGAGTCTTAGTTTGACTTTGAAGTTGAGCAATGGCGATCTGTTGAGCTTGCAGCATCTCGAATATCACTTGGAGCCTGATTTCCCCATCACCCACTCCTTGTGTTCTTTGGCCACCAGGTCGGGCTTCCCTACGTACACTCCCTCCGCGGTCTGTGCCTAAATCCGCGTTTAGAGCAATGTCTGAACTAACATCAATTGGTTCCATATTTGGCACTTCCCCAAGGTTAATTGGTGGTACACCGACTCCTATATTATTGTTTTCTCCAAGACCTTCGTTGTCATGAACAGGTACATTTTGTGAGCTAGACATGTTTCAGCCTGAGAATCAAAAATTCTTGACAAGAAAAAGTGTAAAAATAACGTGTGTAATGAGAATCAGCAAAGAAATAATCACTATTATCTTTAGTCCCACAGTGGAAACTAAATTTACCTCAAAAATACGAGTAACAATTAAATTTGATTTGTGGTTTTAAAGATATGTGATTAAATTCAACACCAATTAATATTCAAGAAATATGAAGTAAAAATGAAAGAAATAAGTTAATCAAACCAATGTACTGAGCAGTGGTGACCTCGAGCTTAGTGACCTCGGGATGAACCAGGAACAATAAAATAAGAATAGTAAGGAGAAATAACAATTCTGATGAACAGTAAGTGAAAAGTAGAGAGTATATTCTTTGCCAATGATTAGATGATGTTATAAATGATTGGGGTCCCCTTTATATAATAGGGGAACCCTAAATAAGGTACATTTCTATTTACAGTAAGGAATATTATTGGTACAGCTGTCTAACCGCCTAGTATAGAATCATACAATCTTATTCCGGGATTTGCGCCATGATCTTGGGGACGTGGCAGGAATCTAGCTCATTCTGTTACAAATCCTTAACGGTACAATTTCGGGGTCGCGCATACTTAACTTCAGTATTCCTCTCACTCCTATCTTCAGGCATTGAATTCCGTCCTCTAGCTTGAGTCTAGTATGTCGACCTCGAACTTGAGCATACTTGAACTCGGACCTAAGCCAATCCCTCGAGCCTGGAAAATCGAACGTGCCTGATTTCGACCGTATACACTATTATTATAGGGAGTTACCGTAAAAAAAATTGTCAATAAAACATGTTAGAGTTAAAGGAGAAGACCAAGAAGACAATAAGTTGCTAATGTTTTCACACTAAGAGAACGAGGAAGTTAATGTACCAATTCAAATCATCATATCATACTTATTCTAAAAGTGGGAAGCTCTGAAGAGGAAATTTAGATTACCAAAATGTTCATCAAAAATAGAACGACCATTTTACCCTTCATTTAAACATTATTTTTATAACATTTTTGTACCAAAAAGTAAAACTACCTTACAATAAATGATAAAATAATGATAATGAATCAGGTAAATAGAAAAACAGGCGTAGAGTTTCATATATTAACCACCTTAATCCTTGATGCGGTGTATTCAATGCATTTGGAAGTGTTTTCATCTTCCAATACTTACTGCAGAATAGCAATATAGACCAAATTCATTCGAACAATTCAATGCAGAACCAAATTCATGTTCTACTAATTAAATCGCTTTTGAATCGTTGTTGTTAAAGGGCATTTTCCGATCATTAATGCACTTTTGTTACTCTTTTTCCATTTGAATCTGATAATATTATTCTCTTTCATCTTTTCTCATTCTTACTAAATGTGATGTACCTCTAAAACTCAAAAAATCAGAGCAACAGTTTGTAAAACAATGAGAGTAACAGAGGAGCAAAGCTCAAGCTTGAGCTCCAATGGAGGAACCCTAGAAGGTTCTCGAAGAGAAATAGAGAAGAGAGAAGGTCGGTTATGTGAAATGAACTAACTGAATTGTATTAGACTTTCAACTGAGTACAAATATACATGTTACACGTGTATGTTGTAAATGACCAATGTCAGCTAACTAATACACAATTAACTAGCTATTAACAAAGTATTAACATAATAAATACACTATCTCAATACCCCCCTCAAGTTGGAGGTGAGGATGTAACTGCCAACTTGCTCATCACTGTTGCATGCTTGACTCCAGTAAGTGCTTTAGTTAAGACATCAGCCAACTGACTATCAGTCCCATCATAATGAAGAGACACCAAACCTTCCTGTAACTTGTCTCTTACAAAGTGGTAGTCTACTCCAATGTGTTTGGTTCGCTCGTGGAAAATAGGATTTCGAGCTATATGCAGAGCAGACTGACTGTCACAAAACACCGTGGCAGGTGTAGGAAATGGAACTGCTAGCTCAGTAAACAGTCTGCACAACCAAACAAGCTCTCCAACTACATTTTTTAGGGCTCTGTACTCTGCTTCTGCAGAAGAAAGAGATATGGTGGCTTGCTTCTTGGACTTCCAGCTAATGGGACTGTCACCAAGTAATACCAGATACCCACTAACAGATTTCCAAGAATCCAGGCAGGCAGCCCAATCAGAATCACAATACCCTCTACTGTGCAGTCTGGACTAGTGGACATAAAAATTCCAAGAGTGGGATCAACTTTCAAGTATCTAAGTAAATGGTAGGCATCCTTGAGGTGAGGTTCCCTGGGATCTTTCATGAATTGACTGAGGTGCTAGACACTATAAGCTATGTCCAGCCTTGTATTTGTGAGAAAATTCAATTTCCTATCAAAGTTCTATAGAGAGAGGGGTCTGCTAAGGGTACACCTTCCTTGGCTTGAAGTTTGACTGTAGGATCCAATGGTGAGCTAAAGGCACTAATATGAAGGCATTCATACTCCTTCAGTAGGTCAAGAGCAAACTTTCTTTGAGAGATTATCACACCATCTTCCTTGTAGAGAACTTCTAAGCTCGGAAAATAATGTAGTCTGCCCAGGTCCTTGATTTTGAATTGAGCATGTAGAAAGGCCTTCAAAGAATTGATTTCCTCTGAATTATTCCCTGTGACAATGACATCATCCACATATACAGCAACATATATAATAGAAGAGTCAGATTTCTTATAAAACAAAGAATAATCATTGAGGGAATGTGCATAACCCTTGGAGCACAAGGCCTAAGCCAATTTAGCATACCACTGTCGACTGGCTTGTTTCAAGCCATACAATGACTTATTCAATTTGCACACCAACCCAGGTGTATCGACCAACAGTCCAGGAGGCAGGTCCATATACACTTCCTCATGTAAATCCCCATGGTGGAAGGCATTGTTGACATCAAGTTGGAAGACACCCCAATGCTTCTTTACTGCAGTGGCTATAACTGCTTTAATGGTTGTCATTTTCATAACAAGTGAAAAGTTTCAGTGTAATCAACACCAGCCTATTATGTATACCCCTTTACTACTAACCTAGCCTTAAATCTCTCAACACTGCCATCAGCTTTGTGTTTGATCTTATACACCTATCGACAACCTATTGGTTTCTTCCCTGTAGATAAGGGAACTAAGTCCCAAGTGTGATTGGCATAGAGAGCCTCAAACTCTAGTGACATGGCTGTTTGCCAAGCAGGATTCAAGGCTGCTTCCTCATAAGATCCTGACTCACTATCATGGCAATCACTTTGCACAAGCTGCTGACTATCAGGGACCAAGAAAGTGAAAGGAACATGATGATGTTTGGAGAAAAGGGCATTGAGAGAAAAAGGAGAATCTGAGTTAGATGTGGTGGCAGAAGAAGATAAAGTAGATGGAGGGTGAACAGTAGGATATAGGTTAGGCAAAGAATACACATAATCTTCTAAATGTGCAGGTAAATGACGTTCCCTAGTAGACCTTCTAGGTACATGATTATTCTGAATTTGAGGTGTTGAATGAATTACAGGGAATTGCAAGGATGAAGGGTGACTGGGGGGTGATACTGTTGAAGTAGTTGTAGGTGAAGCTATATGGGAGGTGTCAGTTGAATTTGATTGTAGTCTAGACACACAATCAGTTGAATGCATTTGAGGAGGTGACATTTCTACGGTAGGAGGGACAGAATTAAGCACCAAAGGAAAAGAGGAGGGTGAATTGGGTAGAATAGCAAAAGGGAAGATGTGTTAATGGAAAATCACATCTCTAGACACATGAATTTTTCTGGTGGCCAGATTCAGAACTTTGTACCCTTTAGTCTCATAGGGGTACCTGACAAAGACAAGAGGAGTTGTCCTAGGCTCAAACTTATCTCTATGAACTTTGGGTATAATGGGAAAGCACAAGCATCCAAAACTTCTCAAGAATTTTTTAGATAAGTAGTGGAAAGTCTATTTATAATATGGATTGCAGCCAATAGACATTCACCCCAATATTGCAAGGGAAGTTTGGACTGGAAAAGGAGTGCCTTGGCAGTCTCCAAGAGGTATTTATGCTTCCTTTCTACAACTCCATTTTGTTGAGGAGTGTAGGGGCATGTTTTTGATGAACTATCCCCTTGGACTGAAAAAATGATAAGGTTTCCATATTGACAAAATTCTGAACCATTATCTGATCTGAGGTACTTGACACTGGATTTAAAATGGGTTTCAACTAAGGATATGAAGTTCTTGATGACTTGTGGAAGGATGATTGTTTGGGGAATAATTGGTTCTGAAGTTGTTATTCATAGATGCTCTGTTGTTGAAATTATTGTGCGAAGGTACATTAACATTCAGAGAAGCAGAATCGAGCATGAGTTGATTATGTGGCTTCACTTCTCGTTGCTTTTCTTCCTGAATGAGCAAAGAGAAGGCATGTGCCATGGAAGGCAGTGGATTCATCATGAGTATACTACCTCGCACTGTGGTATACACTTCGTTTAATCCCATAAGGAACTGAATAAGTCCTCTATCTTGTTCAGCCTTGTGCATATTCTCCTTAGCCCCACAAGTGCACCGACAACTACATTGTGACTTAGCATTTATCATGCTTAATTCCTCCTAGAGCTTCTTCATTTTCGTATAATATCCGGTAACATCGAGGACTCCCTGAGCTAAATCGTTGATTTCCTTTTGGATTTGATACAACTTAGTGCCATTAGTCTGGTCGTCCTATCTTCCAATTCCATCCAAAGTTCAAAAGCATTGTTAGCATACTCGACACTGTCAGCAATTTCCTTGCACAAAGAATTCAGGATCCATGAGGCTACCATATCGTCGCACCTTTTCCACTACGAAATTGTGGAAAATCCAGATCTGGTCGCTTGTACTCACCAGTGATGAATCCTACTTTATTTTTGACTGAAAGAGCTCTGAGGACGCTCCTTCTCCAAGATCGGTATCCGATGCCGTTGAACGGAGCTATCACCAACATCACACCAGGATTATCCGATGGATACATGTAAAATGGGCAGCTTGGATTGACTCCGGGGTCAGTAGTGGCGACGTGGGTTGAATCACTTATTCAAATCTAGAATCATTGTTTGAATTAAGGATAGCCATGAAAAACAGTGTCAATTTGTCAAAAATGAAGCGAGAAGAAGAAAATGTCGGATCGAGAAAATTGGGGCAAAAATGGAGACGGTGACTGTATCTTTAGAATCCAAAAAAATTGAGAAAGAAATTCAAGAGAATAGCGAGTAGAATACCTCACTCTGATACCATGTAAAACAATGAGAGTAACGGAAGAGCAGAGCTCAAGCTTGAGCTCTAATAGAAGAACCCTAGAAGGTTCTCGAAGAGAAACAGAGAAGAGAGAAGGTCGGTTATGTGAAATGAACTAACTGAATTATATTAGACTTTCAATTGAGTACATATATACATGTTACACGTGTATGTTATAAATGACCAATGTCAGCTAACTAATACACAATTAACTAGCTATTAACAAACTATTAACATAATAAATGCACTATCTCAATACAGTTTGCTGACTTTTAGTGAGACACTCCCCTTTAGGTGACTTTTAATTTAAAGATCATTGCTCTCCTTCTATATATGTAGGACTGTAACAATAAAATAATGATTTCTTGTCCAATTTATTGTTCTTAGTTATGTCTTCTTCTGATTCTTTTATTTATTTTTATTGTCCAAACTTGAATGATGCAGAAAACTCAAGAGGCAATATGGCTAGATTTTGAGTTTTCAAATGAGCTTTGAGATGGGTATGATAAGCACTACATTGGGATTTTTCAATTTTGGAGTGAAATTCGTAATTTGGATTTTTGATCAGGTGCATATCCTCTTCATCTACATTCTACCAACTGAAATTAAGGTTATTGTCTCTGTTACCATCATATGCCTCCATCACTGCATGCTTCAGTGCGTGCATGTATGCACACCTACATACACATGCTGAGTCCAAGAGTACAGTCCTTTTAAGTTTGATTTAAATTTCAACATATTAATAGTGTAAATTCTTTTAATACGTACTATCAATAACATAGAATGCCCTGCATACAAAGCGTTGTGAAATACAACTATGTAAGCTGCTAACAAATACAGTGTTGCAAATGCTCCAAAAAATATACTTCTCTTCATTTTTGATGTACAATTATAAACTATAACGTCGTTCAACCAGTCAGGTGCACAAGTGATAAATGAAGTTCTATGTCGTTTCTCATCAAATGTTTCTACAAAGAAGATCACTTTGGACCTTTAGTTCTTTTGGTTCACTTTTCTTTGTGTGAGAGACATGACTAGATAAAAATTTAAGATGTCGAGATGAGGTGTTTTTAATTTGTCTAAGGAATTAACATAAACATCTAGCAATGAGTCTTAAGAGTATAGCCGATTCTTAGTAGTTAGTAATAGCAATACTAAGATGTTATTCCGAGCAATATGAATATCGGTTAAAACATTATGCTACTTTTACTCTCTAGGTTTCAGAAGCAAATACAGAACCTTTAAGGATTTCTGGGGAGGAGGGGGGAGGATCTCTTTATTTATTATGTTGAGCTAGATAAATAGGATCAACATATATTTTAAATTATTATTTTTAATTTTTATTTTACGACTCAAACACAAACTAACACCAAAATGAGAACACCCCCAAGTCAAAAGTTAATTACCCATCAAAAATAGCTGACCACTTTACCCTTCAATCAAATATTAGTTTGAAAATATTTTTGTATAGAAGTGTAAATATACATTCTAATAAAAATAATTAAGAACATTAATTGGAAGGAGAAAAAGTTATAACACCCCTTCGTATGGTCAGCTTTTACTTTTCTACATTCTAAATTTTATCCGTTTTTTACTTTTTCCCCACTTTCCATTTACTTTATCTTATTGTAACAATAAATATCGCAATTATTATTACTTCACCCATTCCTATTCTTTATTGTAAATTTGGACATAAAAATGATAATTGTTGGGAAAAAAAAATAGTATTTGAAGTTAAGTTAAAACATAATATTTGGAATTTGAAATTATTTTTGAACATGCATTTCACTTGTGGAATTATCTTTTTTTGTGAATTTTGGAAAAAATGGTCTTTGAAAACTCATTGTCCAATTTTTTTTCAAGAAGTTGCAAAATACTATGGACAAACACATTTTTCACAAAATATTTTTATGGACAAATAGGGTCTTAGACAAACAGGGCCTTAGGAAAAAAATCTTATTTACTACTCAAACTTTCATACTCCCTCCAGAGATAAAAAACAATAAGGAATTTTTACCTCCTATAGCAAAGGTTAACACCTTATTTATTTTAAATAAATATTATTTAAAAAAATTATATTCTATAGATACCTTTTAAGGTTTATAGCAAAATATTTAATTTTGGTTACCTCCTAGCCCTAAGCCACTAAATACGCTAATCAGTTACACTATTTTCTTTCTCTCTATTTTGATACATCTCATTCTCTTCCCCCATCCCATTAAAATTAAAATCAGTTACACCAGCGTTCCCATCCTTCCGCCGCCGTTCTTGACTCTTGATTATCTAACGAGTGCCATTTACGAGAAAGGGAATCCACAACACTATATATCAAAGCTATCAAACATGGAATTCACCACATCAATTCCGACACACACTTCTACTTTTGGTGAAAATCAGAACATCCAACTTTATTTCTTTCTTTTTGCTTTGTCTTCTTTTGGAAATGAACTGCAGTAGAGGAGTTGGTGTCACGACCCGGATTTCCCACCATCGGGAGTCGTGATGGCGCCTACTGTTGGAGCTAGGCAAGCCAAATATTTAAGCATTTTCGGATAACAACACAACAATAATAAAATAACGAGTCTTTAAATAAATGCGGAAGTCTTTTAAAACATAAATAATTGAAAACCCAAAATGCGGAAGTCTAATATTTCACAACCCAAGACTGGAGTCGCTATCTCACGAACTACTAAAGAGTGCTACAAACAAGTCTGAATAGGAAATGCATAAATGTCTGTCTCGGTACAATGAAAACAAACTGAAAACATACAAAGGGACTCCGGCCTGAACGCCAGTTAGGCTACCTCGTAAGTCCCTGGACTGAAGTCAGCTCCCGATCAATATCCTACTGCTGTGGTCCAAAAGCTGCTCCGGTACCGTGATCTGTGCAAAAGAGCACAGAAGTGTAGCATCAGCACAACCGACCCCATGTGCTGGTAAGTACCTGGCCTAACCCCGGCGAAGTAGTGACGAGGCTAGACAGGACTACCAAACCAACCTGTGCAGTTCAATATATATATATATGCAATAAAACGAAAGAACAAAGAAATTAAACAGTTAAGAGGGAGGGGAGCATACTATGGGGGAGTACAGTCCGGATATAAAGTCAACAATTTAAGTAAGAAACAGGGCAATAACAATAATTAATGAGAGCAGGAAATCAACAGTTGCACGGCATCAACCTTCGTGCTTTTACTCTCATTCTCACCAAAAGCAATCAAATAAAGTGCACGGCATCACCCTTCGTGCTTTCCCTCACATAACTCTCATATCATGGCACGGAATGATCCTTCGTGCAATTATAATCAAATCAGAGCACGGAATGTCCCTTCGTGCATAAATAATCAAAACATGGCACGGAATGACCCTTCGTACAAATATAATCAAAACATGGCACGGAATGACCCTTCGTGCAAATATAATCAAAACATGGCACGGAATGACCCTTCGTGCAAATATAATCAAAACATGGCACGGAATGACCCTTCGTGCATTATCACTCTTCCTCACCCAAACAGTAATCACAACCAAACGGGGCGAGGGGATAAACAAATAATAAGAAATGTCCCGGCAAGGGAATTACACAATTAACAGCTAAATCCCGGCAAGGGAGCAACAACAATACTTTCACATCCCGGCAAGGGAGATAATCAATATACTCAAACCATCCCGGCAAGGGATTAATCATATCACTTTCTATTTCTTTCATTTCTTACTCAATAGTCTTTTAATCGTTCGAGCCAATGCTCCAAAGAATTTACAATTCATAATTAATCCTCATACTCTTCACATTGCATAGAATTCATCAATTAACATGGAAGAGTCATAACAATATCAGGATAAGTACCTACAAGGACCCACGGTCACGCTAGACACCGGTGTATAGATACTCGTCACCATGCCTATACACCGTACTCGATCATTTAGCAATTAGCAAATAATAACACTCTAATCCTATTCCTTCAAGCCAAAGTTAGATCAAACACTTACCTCGGTCCAAAGAATAGCAATCAACCCTCAAATACCGCCTTTCCTCTACAATCCGACTCCGAAACAATGATATCTAGGCATAATTAATTCAATAGTATCAATAAAGACTCAATGGCAACATCCCATAGCCTAGATATGAATTTCCTAGCATTCTTCAAAAAATACCAAAATTCGACACCGGGCCCACACGGTCCAAACACGAGGCTCAGACCAAAACCTAGTCACCCATAACCCCACGAGTCCAAATATATAATTTGTTTTAAGATTCGACCCCAAATTGAGGTTGAATCACCCAAAATTCTCAAAACCCTAACTCTACCCAAAACCCCTAATTTCTACTTTGATTTCATGATTTAGGCTTAGAAACTTGCTAATTAATGAAGGAAAAGTGAAGGAAATGAGTGGGGAATTACTTACCCAAGCGGTCTTGAAGAGTGGGGGCTTTAATGGCTTCCTAAAGCTTGGGGAAGAAGAGAGCTCATGAGGAAAGTGAAGAAATCCCGTGTGTTCCGATTCTGGAAATTAAAAATATAACTGGGCGTTTTTAACCTACTCGATCGCGACTAAGAGGACGCGTTCGCGGTGAAGAGAAACTGGGGGCATCGCGTTCGCGGTGAAGAGAAACTGGGGGCATCGCGTTCGCGGTGGGTGTGATGCGAACGCGAAGAGGAAGCTGGTGGGGGCCCTAGGATTGCCTTACGCGAACGCGTAAAAAGGGGACGCGAACGCGGTTGAGGAAGGGCTGTAAGTACGCGAACGCAGGGGCCTTTCCGCGAACGCGAAGAAGGGAGAGTCCAAAGCTATGCGAACGCGGGGTCGAGTCCGCGATCGCGAAGAAGGCAACAGCTGGGCAAAAATTGCAGAGAAATCTGCTACAATTCCTAAGTGTAAAACATCTCGGGACACCTCCGAAACACTCCCGAGCCCTCGGGGCTCCCAACCAATCACACACACTAACTCAACAACATCCTACGAACTTACTCGAGCGATCAAATCGCCAAAACAACATCAAAATCAATGAATCAAACCTCAAAATCATCATTTTTCATTCTAACTTCACAAACTTCAAACTTTAGATATTTAGGTCCGAAACATGCCAAATGACATCCGCTTTCGACCAAACTTTAGAGAAAGCGCTTAACACATATTTAAGACTTGTACCGGGCGTCGGAACCAAAATACGAGCCCGATACCATAGTCTTTTAATAAATTTTCATTTCCATTTTCCTTAATAATTCCAGAAAAATAATTTCACAGAAAAACAATTCTACAGACCCTCCGGGACCGTCAAATCACGGGTCCGGGTCCGTTTACCAAAATGTTGACCAAGGTCATCTTTAACCATTTTAAAGCCACATTTTATAATTTTTTACAGAATTTAACATATAATCTTTTCGGCTACGCGCCCGGACTGCGCATGCAAATCGAGGCAAGTAAAAAATAAGGTTTTCAAGGCCTCGGAAGCGCGGCATGAATGAGGAAACAGGTGATGACCCTTTGGGTCGTCACATCCTCCACCTCTAAAACAACCGTTCGTCCTCGAACAGACAAAAGAAAGAAGTACCTGAGTCGGGAAATAGATGAGGATAACGGCTCCGCATATCATACTCGGACTCCCAGGTCGATGCCTCAGGAGGCTGACCTCTCCACTGGACACGCACTGAAGGAAAACTCTTTGACCTCAACTGTCGAACCTGCCGGTCTAGAATAGCTACCGGCTCCTCCTCGTAAGACAGATCCTTGTCCAACTGGACAGTGCTGAAATCTAACACGTGGGCTGGATCGCCGTGGGCTGGATCGCCGTGATACCTCCGAAGCATGGACACATGGAACACTGGATGCACGGCTGACAAGCTGGGCGGCAAGGCAAGTCTGTAAGCCACCTCTCCCACACGATCGAGAATCTCAAATGGGCCAATGAACCTAGGGCTAAGCTTGCCCTTCCCAAATCTCATCACGCCCTTCATAGGCGATACACGGAGCAATACTCGCTCACCAACCATGAAAGCTACATCTCAAACCTTGCGATCCGCATAACTCTTTTGCCGCGACTGAGCCGAACGAAGCCTGTCCTGAATGATCTTGACCTTATCCAAGGCCTCCTGAACTAAATCTGTACCCAATAACCGAGCCTCTCCCGGCTCAAACCATCAGACTGGAGACCGACATCGCCTACCATACAACGCCTCATATGGAACCATCTGAATGCTGGAGTGGTAGTTATTGTTGTAGGCGAACTATGCTAAAGGAAAAAACTGGTCCCACGAGCCTCCAAAATCAATGACACAGGCTCGGAGCATATCCTGCAATATCTGAATAGTCCTCTCGGACTGGCCGTCCGTCTGAGGATGGAACGCTGTGCTCAACTGAACCTGGGTGCCCAACTCCTGCTGAACGGCTCTCCAGAAGCGCGAGGTAAACTGCGTACCCCGGTCCGAAATGATAGATACCGGCACCCCATGAAGGCGAACAATCTCTCGGATGTAGATCTCAACTAACCTCTCCGATGAATAAGTGGCTGCAACCAGAATAAAATGTGCTGACTTGGTCAGTCTATCAACAATGACCCAAATAGCATCAAACTTCTTCCGAGTCATCGGAAGTCCAGTAACGAAATCCATGGTAATCCTCTCCCACTTCTCGGGAATCTCAATCCTCTGAAACAAACCACCAGGCCTCTGATGCTCATACTTAACCTGCTGACAGTTTAGACATCGAGCCACATATGCAACAATATCTTTCTTCATCCTACGCCACCAATAATGCTGCTGCAAATCCTGATACATCTTCGCGGCGCCCGGGTGAATAGAATACCGAGAACTATGGGCCTCCGCAAAGATCAACTCTCGAATCCCATCGACATTGGGCACACAAACTCGCCCCTGCAATCTCAAAACACCATCATCATCTAAGGTCACCTTCGTGGCACCTCCACGCTGCACCGTGTCTCTCAGGACACACAAATGTTGATCATCAAACTGCCGATCACGGATACGCTCCAATAATGAAGAACGAGCGACCGTACAAGCTAACACTCTGCTAGGCTCAGAAATGTCCAACCTCACAAATCTATTGGCCAGGGCCTGAATATCCAAAGCAAGCGGTCTCTGGCTGACCGGAACATAAGCAAGACTACCCATGCTGGCGGACTTCTTACTCAATGCATCGGCCACCACATTGGCTCTCCCCGGGTGGTACAAAATAGTAACATCATAATCCTTCAATAGCTCCAACCACCTCCTCGGCCTCAAGTTCAACTCCTTCTGCTTGAACAAGTACTGCAGACTCTTGTGATCAGTGTACACCTCACACGTCACACCATATAAGTAATGCCTCCAAATCTTCAAAGCATGAACAATGGCTGCCAACTCTAGATCATCGACCGGATAATTCTTCTCGTGGATCTTCAACTGCCTCGAAGCATAAGCAATGACTCTGCCATCCTGCATCAATACCGCACCAAGCCCAATACGGGAAGCATCACAATAAACTGTATAAGGCCCTGAACCTGTGGGCAAAACCAATATCGGTGCCGTAGTCAGAGCTGTCTTGAGCTTCTGAAAGCTCGCCTCACACTCATCCGACCATCTGAACTGGGCACCCTTCTAGGTCAATCTGGTCATCGGGGCTGCTATGGATGAAAACCCCTCCACGAACCGGCGGTAATAACCTGCTAACCCCAAGAAACTCCGAATCTCAGTAGCTGATGCTGGTCGAGGCCAGTTCTTGACTGCCTCAATCTTCTTCGGGTCCACCTGAATACCCTCTGCTGATACGACGTGACCCAGAAATGCAACCGAACTCAACCAGAACTCGCACTTCGAGAACTTAGCATATAACTGACTATCCTTCAGAGTCTGAAGAACCACTCTGAGGTGCTGCTCGTGCTCCTCCTGGCTGCGGGAGTACACCAAAATATCATCAATAAAGACTATCACGAACAGGTCCAAGTAAGGTCTGAACACTCGGTTCATCAACTCCATAAATGCTGCTGGGGCATTGGTCAACCCAAATGACATGACCAAAAACTCATAATGCCCATAACGAGTGCGGAATGCCGTCTTAGGGACATCGGATGCTCTAATCCTCAGCTGATGGTAGCCAGATCTCAAGTCTATCTTTGAAAACACTTTTGCACCCTGAAGCTGGTCGAACAAATCATCAATCCTCGGCAGTGGATACTTGTTCTTTATCGTCACTTTGTTCAATTGCCGGTAATCAATGCACAACCTCATCAAACCATCCTTTTTCTTCACAAATAACACTGGCGCACCCCAAGGAGAAACACTAGGCCTAATAAAACCCTTCTCAAGCAAATCCTGCAACTGATCCTTTAACTCCTTCAACTCGGCGGGTCCATGCGATACGGCGGAATGAAAATGGGCTGAGTGCCCGGAGCCAGATCAATACAAAAATCAATATCCCTATCCGACGGCATACCCGGCAGGTCTAAAGGGAAAACCTCTGGGAACTCCCGAACAATAGGAACCGAGTCAATAGAAGGGACCTCTGCGCTGGAATCGCGACATACGCCAGTAAGCTAAACACCCCTTCTCGACCATACGTCAAGCCTTCACATATAAAATAACACTACGGGTGGCATGACCTGGGATCCCTCTCCACTCCAATCGGGGCAAATCCGGCAAAGCCAAGGTCACGGTCTTGGCGTGACAATCCAAGATAGCATCATACGGGGTCAACCAATCCATCCCTAATATAACGTCGAAATCTACCATGTCCAAGAGCAATAAATCAACCGACTCTAAAGACCTCAACACTACCACACACGACAAGGAACTAGGTCGACCACTATAGAATCACCCACCGGTGTAGATACATAAACGGGGATACCCAAAGCATCACTAGGCATAGCCAGGTAGGGTGTAAAATAAGACGACACATATGAATACGTAGACCCAGGGTCAAATAGCACTGAGGCATCCCTATCACAGACCAGAATAGTACCTGTAATAACAGCATCTGAAGACTCAGCCTCTGGCC
>NC_031989.1:27969884-27972895 GCF_001879085.1 Nicotiana attenuata
TCGTGCTTTTACTCTCATTCTCACCAAAAGCAATCAAATAAAGTGCACGGCATCACCCTTCGTGCTTTCCCTCACATAACTCTCATATCATGGCACGGAATGATCCTTCATGCAATTATAATCAAATCAGAGCATGGAATGTCCCTTCGTGCATAAATAATCAAAACATGACACAGAATGACCCTTCGTGCAAATATAATCAAAACATGGCACGGAATGACCCTTCGTGCAAATATAATCAAAACATGGCACGGAATGACCCTTCGTGCATTATCACCCTTCCTCACCCAAACAGTAATCACAACCAAACGGGGCGAGGGGATAAACAAATAATAAAAAATGTCCCGGCAAGGGAATTACTCAATTAACAGCTAAATCCTGGCAAGGGAGCAACGACAATACTTTCACATCCCGGCAAGGGAGATAATCAATATACTCAAACTATCCCGGCAAGGGATTAATCATATCACTTCTTATTTCTTTCATTTCTTACTCAATAGTCTTTTTATCGTTCGAGCCAACGCTCCAAAGAATTTACAATTCATAATTAGTTCTCATACTTTTCACATTGCATAGAATTCATCAATTAACATGGAAGAGTCATAACAATATCAGGATAAGTACATACAAGGACCCACGGTCATGCTAGACACCGGTGTATAGATACTCGTCACCATGCCTATACACCGTACTCGATCATTTAGCAATTAGCAAATAATAACACTCTAATCCTATTCCTTCAAGCCAAAGTTAGATCAAACACTTACCTCGGTCCAAAGAATAGCAATCAATCCCCAAATACCGCCTTTCCTCTACAATCCGACTCCGAAACAATGATATCTAGGCATAATTAATTCAATAATATCAATAAAGACTCAATGGCAACATCCCATAGCCTAGATATGAATTTCCTAGCATTCTTCCAAAAATGCCAAAATTTGACACCGGGCCCACATGGTCCAAACACGAGGCTCGGACCAAAACCTAGTCTCCCATAATCCCACGAGTCCAAATATATAATTTGTTTTAAGATTCGACCCCAAATTGAGGTTGAATCACCCAAAATTCTCAAAACCCTAACTCTAACCAAAACCCCTAATTTCTACTTTGATTTCATGATTTAGGCTTAGAAACTTGCTAATTAATGAAGAAAAAGTGAAGGAAATGAGTGGGGAATTACTTACTCAAGTGGTCTTGAAGAGTGGGGGCTTTAATGGCTTCCTAAAGCTTGGGGAAGAAGAGAGCTCGTGAGGAAAGTGAAGAAATCCCGTGTGTTCTGATTCTAGAAATTTAAAATATAACTGGGCGTTTTTACCCTACGCGATCGCGACTAAGAGGACGCGTTCGCGGTGAAGAGAAACTGGGGGCATCACGTTCGCGGTGGGTGTGATGCGAACGCGAAGAGAAAGCTGGTGGGGGCCCTGGGATTGCCTTACGCGAACGCGTAAAAAGGGGACGCGAACGCGGTTGAGGAAGGGCTGTAAGTACGCGAACGCAGGGGCCTTTCCGCGAACGCGAAGAAGGGAGAGCCCAAAGCTATGCGAACGCGGGGTCGAGTCCGCGATCGCGAAGAAGGCAACAGCTGGGAAAAAATTGCAGAGAAATCTGCTACAATTCCTAAGTGTAAAACATCCCGGGACACCTCCGAAACACTCCCGAGCCCTCGGGGCTCCCAACCAATCACACACACTAACTTAACAACATCCTACGAACTTACTCGAGCGATCAAATCGTCAAAACAACATCAAAATCAATGAATCAAACCTCAAAATCATCATTTTTCATTCTAACTTCACAAACTTCAAACTTTAGATATTTAGGTCCGAAACATGCCAAATGACATCCGCTTTCGACCAAACTTTAGAGAAAGCGCTTAACACATATTTAAGACTTGTACCGGGCGTCGGAACCAAAATACGAGCCCGATACCATAGTCTTTTAATAAATTTTCATTTCCATTTTCCTTAATAATTGCAGAAAAATAATTTCACAGACAAATTCTTTTCTCGGGCTCTAGACCTCGGATTTCGACTCCGGGCATATGCCCGAGTCCCATATTTTTCTATGGACCCTCCGGGACCATCAAATCACGGGTCCGGGTCCGTTTACCAAAATGTTGACCAAGGTCAACTTTAATCATTTTAAAGCCACATTTTGAAATTTTTCACAGAATTTAACATATAATCTTTCCGGCTACGCGCCCGGACTGAGCACGCAAATCGAGGCAAGTAAAAAATGAGGTTTTTAAGGCCTCAGAAGCGCGGAATGAATGAGGAAACAGGTGATGACTCTTTGGGTCGTCACAGTTGGAATATGAGCCAACGACGCTCGACGCAGAGCTGGAGAGTTGCAACTTTGAATTGCTGGTTGCGGTGGAAACTGGGCCGCCACTCGACGTCAAGTCCAACGAGGAGATGGCGGCGGTCGTGGAAAGAGGATTCGGTTTCGGAGATCCACTGAGTGACGATTTCTTTCTTTCGCGATGAAGAAGAACATTTCTTTTAATATATTTCAATGTAATTTCAACGTATTACGCTGTATTTTCATGATTTCCATTGTATTCATTGTCTTTTTTTCCATTGTAATTCAATGTATCTCGCTGTATTCCATGTATTTTATTGTATTCTCTTTCTTTTTTTCATTGTATTTCAATGTATCCCGTTGTATTCTATGTATTTCATCGTATTCACTGTCTCGCTATATGCCATGAATGTATTCATAAGTTCTTTTTAATTAATAAAATTTATGTATTCACATGTATTACATAATTTCTCTGAAGATTGCTATGTTTTTGGGGTATTATTTGGTTGAGAATCTTTTTTATAACTGAAAACTCAAATTTTGTGTGTTATAATTGAGTTTGTTGAGTTATATTGGGAGTCTAATATGTTAATTGATTCACTATTTCACGCCGTGAATACAGTCGAATACAATAATCTGTCCAGCTGTAATCCCATGTTTCACTCCATGAATACAGTCGAATACACTCGAATACAACAACTGATTAGCTG
>NC_031989.1:27972995-28062246 GCF_001879085.1 Nicotiana attenuata
TGACCCTGTTTAGCAGCTTGATAATGAAGGTAGGCCAGTTGATTTGCTTTCCTCTCTCCAGGCACTCCATAAGAACTAGATCCATGTAATTAGCAGTGTGCCTTCTCTCCTGTCTGGGCAATAAGCACTTGTTGACAAATTCAAACAAGACCTTGTGCTCAGGCCTCATTTCACTTTTCTACATAGCCCTGGCTTCATTCACATCTTCTGAATCATAAAACCTCCTGGTGATCTCAAGAGCAGTAGGGAGGGAGTCCAGGCATGGCCACCTTTGCCTTGTATAGTCATCAAACCCTTCAGAGGGTATGTCCAGGATCTCTCCCAGTTTCTTTGCATCAAACTGCACTTGGACTCCTTTCACCATGCTATTAACAATTGCCTTCTTAACCACAACATTTGCCATAAATTCAATTAGCTCATTTCTTGCTAGTTTACCATCCATCTGAAGGACCATGTCCTTCCATCCCTGAGCAGCTAAGGCATCCATCAATCTCATCATACTTGGTTCCACCAGGTCTTTCAGCAGTCTACCCTTTAAAATCTTTCTTTTGCCAAACATGGCAAGCTTGTCCTGTTCCTTCTCAGAATCATTTTCTTTTTCTTACTTTCAGCTAAAGCCCTTTGTAGCTCAGCTTCACTCTGTTTCACCCTGCTTCTTGTGGCTCTACCCTTTGGCAATGAAGAGGCAGTAGGTGTTGGGGATGAAGCCTTTCTTTTCTTGGAAGGCTTAGGAACATTTGGGGCTTTTGTTTTGGGAGTTCTGCGTTTCTTTGGGTCATAACTTGCCCCAACCTTTTTCAGCAGGTCTGCTAGGGTTTCTTCAGCAGATGAAACAGGTTCATCTCTTTGTGTGCTCAAATGAACCAACCCCTCAGCAGCTTCGCCAGATCCACTTCCCCCTGACTTCATGCCACTCTCTTCTACCCCTTTTTGTTCAACCCCACAGATAGCAGGCACTACTCCCTTCCCAATTCCCCTCTCTTCACCACATGCACCCTCTCTCTCTTTTTCTTTTTCAAAATTCTTTTTACCTCCACTCCTTCATTTCTCAGGCAATTCAACATCCCTAATGGGTCCAACCAGAACAAACCTAGTCTCTAGGTTTTCAGTCACAGATGAATCTACCTTAGAACGGGATTCTTGAGTCTTTTTAGAATCAGAAGACCTATGTCCATCCCCCTCAGTAGCGGATTGATAGGATCCAGAATCAGAACTAGAGTCGGAGTTTTGAGCTAGGCTTGCTTTCAACCTCTCATTTAATGCCTTCCTCAGAGCCCCAGACGCTACAGTCTTTCGAGCAAGCATTTTTATCCTTCGTAGTCTAGGTTTTGGAGATGCACTGGGTGGAGTAGTTGAGGATGAATTTGAGAGAGATGGTGGTGGAGGAGTTCCAGGATTGTCTTGTGGGTTAGACATGATCGTTGATTTCTTGAGAGAATTTGGGAATTAGAGTTATGAAGAAGAAGGCAAGTGAGGGTGAAGAAGAATTTTTGACGGTTTGAAATTATTAAGATGGCAGGGAGGTGATGTGTATTTAAAGAGAAATACACATTTAATAGGTAACGGCAGCTTTTTAACAATGGTCAATTAGAGGTCTAATCAACCTTAAATTTCTGATTTGGAATGATCGGTTTATCTTCCCTAGATTTTAGGCAAAATTTTTGGTTTAGAGTTCTAGGCAAACGGAATTGGTTCAATGCTAACGGGTAGAATTTTCTAGGAATTGAACAATTATGGACTTTTGCTCATGATTGAAATATTAATCTTTCTAATTGTGCAGAGTATAGAAAACATACCTTAGCTTTCATATGATTCTATACTGATGAACCAGGTTCTTCATTAGAACTCTCTTGAACATGCCTCAAATGCCATAATAGAATTTTTTTTGTAAGAGATCAGTGAGTCATATTAACACATGTCACAGGAGTATACTAATTTAAGTATGAAGCTGAGTAAGAATTAATCTAGATATTTACATAAGTTCAGAATTCCTAGCCAATTTTTTTTTCATTGTGCATTCTTAGCTGGACCTATTAGGTGATCTTAATCATCCCTAGTTCCAACCTGTTCCTCTCAAACTTTTCTCTACTCAGTGCTTTAGTGAAGATGTCAGCAATTTGTTTATCAGTAGCACAAAATTCTATGGAGATCAATCATTTCTCATAGTTATCTTTCAAGAAGTGGTGTCTAACATCTATGTGCTTAGTCCTCTTATGATGAACAGGGTTCTTTGTCATACTTATAGCACTAGTGTTATCACAGAATATAGGAATGCAACCAACTTCAATACCAAAATCTACTAGCTGCTGTTTGATCCATAGCAATTGAGCACAACAAGAGGCAGCAGCAATATACTCAGCCTCAGTAGTGGATAAGGCCACTAAATTTTGCTTTTTAGTGGCCCATGATACAAGACATGAACCAAGAAAGTGAACCATACCTGAGGTGATTTTCCTATCCACAGGGAAATCTGCATAATCAGCATCAGTAGATCCTACTAGATTGAAATTACTACCTTTGGGATACCAAATATACAAATCAGTGGTGCCTTTCAGATATCTTAGTATTCTCTTGATAGCAGTCAAGTGAGACTCCTTTGGATTAGCCTGAAAGCGAGCACAAAACCCTACACTGAAAATGATGTCAGGTCTGCTTGCAGTAAGATACAAGAGTGAATCAATCATACCCCTATACAACTTCTGATCAACTGATGAATGGCAGTTGCAATGGGGGTGTCTATTTCCTTTGATTCATTCATTTTAAATTTTTTGATCAGCTCTTTCGCATACTTCTGCTGATGGACCATGGTTCCATTTGGGGTTTGTTTGATCTGTAAGCCTAAGAAAAAGTTAAGCTCACCCATCATACTCATTTCAAACTCACTCCCCATTAATTTTGCAAAATCCTTACTTAGTTTATCAGTGGTGGCCCCAAAGATTATGTCATCAACATATATTTGTACCACAAGGAGATCCTTACCTTTTTCCCTTAAGAATAATGTACTATCAATTTTACCTTTTTTGTAACCATGTTCAAGCAGAAATTTGGACAGTCGTTCATACCATGCTCTAGGAGCCTGCTTGAGTCCATAGAGAGCCTTGTCTAATTTGTACACATGCTCAGGACATTCCTTGCTCTCAAACCCTGGAGGTTGTTTCACAAACACTTCTTCTTTCAGGTAACCATTCAGGAAGGCACTTTTGACATCCATTTGATGGAGAGTGAATTCCATGTGTGCTGAAAAGGCTATGAGGAGTCTTATTGCCTCTAGTCTTGCAACTAGAGCAAAAGTCTCATCATAATCTATACCCTCCTCTTGGCTGTAACCTTGGACCACCAGTCTTGCCTTGTTTATTGTAACTGTTCCATCTTCATCAAGTTTGTTTCTGAAGACCCATTTTGTGCCAATAAATGATCTGTCCTTGGGTCTTGGAACAAGATGCCAAACTTGACTTCTCTCAAACTGATTGAGTTCATCTTGCATTGCATTCACCCAATCTGTATCTCCCAAAGCCTCAATAATATTTTTAGGTTTAATAAGAGATAGGAAAGCATCAAAAGCACACAGGTTCTTTAATTGTGATCTGGTTTTGACTCCAGATGTTGGATCAAAGATTATGTTCTCAATACGATAAGAACTTTGATACTTGTAAGGTTTCACAACCAACTGATTTCCGCTAAATATTTCTCCCATGTTCTGTTGCTGAGGAACAGGGTCATGAACAGGTTCTTTTAGGGGATTAGTTTCAATTCCTCTTTGATCAATTCCCCCTGTCAGGTTGCCCTGGATAGAAGAACCTGTTCCATCACATGTTCCTTCTTTTGGTGCCACTTTAACTTGTGCTGAGACTTCAGTCAAATCCTTTACCAGTCCAATGGCTTCATCTTCATGTTCCTGTCTCTCAGAAAGAATGTTAGTTTTATCAAACACTACATGCACACTTTCTTCTACACACAAAGTTCTTTTATTGAACATTTTATATGCTTTACTATGTGAAGAATATCCCAAGAATACTCCCTCATTACTTCTGGGATCAAACTTACCTAGGGAGTCCTTTCCATTATTGTGCACAAAGCACTTGCATCCAAATGCCTTAAGATGGGATATATTTGGTTTTCTCCCTTTAAGTAACTCATAAGGAATCTTCTCTACAAGAGGTCTAGTCATGCATCTATTGATAATGTAATATGCAGTGTTTACAGCCTCTGCCCAGAAGTTGTGGGGCAGTTTACTAGAAAGAAGCATAGTCCTAGCCATGTCTTCAAGAGTCCTATTCTTTCTTTCAACTACTCCATTTTGTTGAGGAGTCCTAGGGACAGAGAAGTTATGATCTATACCATGCTCATCACAGAATTCAGCAAACTTAGTATTTTCAAATTCAGTTCCATGATCAGACCTAATGGATGTAAGTTGATTACCTAGTTGTTTCTGAGTTTTTCTAACAAAAGCAGTAAACATGTCAAATGCTTCATCTTTAGATGTTAAAAATAGTACCCAGGTAAATCTAGAATAATCATCAACAAGTACCATTACATATTTCTTTCCACCTCTACTCAAGGTTCTCACTGGACCACATAGATTCATATGGACCAGTTTCAACGTCTTGGTTGTGCTTACCATTTTCTTGCTTTTGAAGGATGATCTTACCTGCTTCCCCCTTGCACAGGCCTCACAAACTTTGTCTTCCTTGAACTTGATGTTAGGTAGCCCTATCACCAAGTCCTTAGAGACTAATTTGTTTAGCTGATTCAGACTAGCATGACCAAGTCTTTTGTGCCACAGGAGGGGATCATTATCTAACACACTTAGGTAGGTGAGTTCATTTTCTGAAAGAGTAGACAAATCTACAATGTAAATATTGTTAACTCTTTTTCCCTGCAAAACAATCTTGTCAGTGGTAAGGTTAATCACAAAGCATTTGGTAGAGGTGAATGCTACAAGGTTACCTCTGTCACACAGTTGTGACACACTGATCAGGCTGTATTTCAAGCACTATCAAGTAGACATTCTCAATAGAGTGTGAGTCTGTCTTACCTACCTTTCCAACCCCAATAATCTCACATTTCTTCCCATTACCAAAGGAGACATTACCTCCCTTTAAGTCTTCAAGTGAAAGGAACTGGTTCTTACTTCCAGTCATATGTTTTGAGCAGCCACTATCCATGTACCATATTTGGCTACTTCCCTTCACTTGGACCTGCAAAAAGAAATCAAGGGTTAGTCTTAGGAACCCAAACTAGTTTGGGTCCTTTTCTATAGGCAAAGGGGTATATCAAATTCCTTTTAGCCCACCCAGGTAGCCTGTTTTTCTTTTGAACAAAAGCTTTGTTATTTTTACCGGCCTTTTCTTTTGCATTACATTCATTTTTGTAATGGCCAGTCTTCCCACAGTGTGTGCAGATTTTGTTCTCAGGAAGAGTGAGGTACTTGCTTTTAGGATCCCACTTAGGTGTTGGGTCCCGTAGCCAAGTCCTCTTTTGTTGCTACTATGGTGTTCTTGTAGCCATGAAAGTGCATCGGAGGCCTTGTTCCATTTGCAAGTTTTGTCTAGTTCGTGTTTTACCTTGCTTTGATCTTCTTTAAGACTCTTATCTGCTCATCCTTTTGTACAACTCGTCTTCATTTTTCCTAGGTTTTCTTCTAGGGTGAGTTGTGTGTGATCGGCTTTCTTTTTACCTGTTCCTAGTTTCAGTTTATGTTTTCAGATCTAAGTTCTAGGATAGTGGTGTCAAGTTCATGAACGTGGTTCTTTAACTCAGTATTTTTACTATCACTCTCATTAGCCCTGGATTCTAGATTTTTGCACTTGGCTTTTAGGATCACACATTCCCTAGACAGATCTTCCTTCTCATTGTTAATTATCTCAGACTCATCAATGAAGTCTAGCAATAGCTCAGACAATCTTTCTTTAGACGGGAATTTAATCTTGTCTTTGAGATGAAGGACACTTACCTCTTGTTCATCATCTGATTCTCCGATGGCCATAAGTGCTTGTTCATCTCCAGCTTCATCTTCTGAGTCCTCATATGATGTTTCTCCCCAAGCAGCAACCATAGCCTTTGTTGATCCTTTGTTCCTTTTGGGTTGAACCTGTTCCTTCTTCCTGTTCCTTCGTTCAGCCCTTTCCTTCTTCCACTCAATTTCCCATTGAGGACAGTTCTTGATCATGTGATCAGTATTACCATATTTGTAGCAACCCTCGTTGGTCTGTTTCTCAGGAACCCTTGGTTAGTTGAAGGTTGTACCTCTTGAAGAACCCTTTCCTCTCATCAGGTACTTTTTGAAATCTCTTGTGATCATGGCCATTTCATCATCCTCCAGATCTGAACCTTCAGCTATTCTGAGAGCTAGACTTCTTTCCTTCTTGGGTGCATCCATTTTCATGGTTTGCCTTCTCAGTTCATAGGCAGTGAAGTTTCCAATCAGTTCATCCAGCTTGAGGGTAGCAATGTTCTTTGATTCCTGAATAGCAGTGATTTTGCTTTCCCAAGTCACTGGTAAGACTATTGTCAAGATTTTCTCAACCTTGTCTTCTTCAAGGATAATTCTCCCAAGAGATTTAAGTTTATTTGTTAGTGTTGTGAACCCTGTGTACATCTCCTAGATAGATTCTCCTTCCTTCATACTGAAATTCTCATACTGAGAATATAGCAGTGTTCCTCTTGATCTCTTTACTTGAGGAGTTCCTTCATGAGCCACTTGTAAAGTGTCCCATATTTCCTTTGCAGTAGTACAACTTTGAATCCTAATGTACTCGTCCGAACCCAGTCCACACACAAGCCATTTCTTGGCCTTGGCATTCTTCTCCCATTTCTTCAAATCTTCAGCAGTGCAGTCAGCTCTTGTCTTTGGCACGTCCACTCCTTCATCATTCTTCTTTGTAGTTTCCAGGGGACCATCAGTGACTATGTCCCAGAGTTCATAGTCTTCTCCTATGATATGATCTCTCATCCTGTTCTTCCACCAAGAATAGTATTGACCATTAAAGAGTGGAGGCCTAGCAGTGGATTGCCCTTTCAAGTTTCCAGGTGGTGCTCTCATTTTGATCTTTTCCTAAGGTGTTAGCCTTTTCAAGGATAATCCGCTCTGATACCAATTGATGTTTTAAGCGTCAATACCACACAAGAGGGGGTGATTTGTGTGGTACCCAATTTTCGCTTAACTGAACTATAGAAGAACCTGGTTCTTCTAGGTGCTCTAACCACTACTGTTTGCGGAATAATAAATACTGAAAATAAAGAACACAGATATTTTACGTGGAAAACACCTGGCTCAAAAGGTGAAAAAACCACGACCTACTACTCAGTAGGATTTTCCTAAACTTCCACTAAAATCACTGAGCCAAAACAACATTTACAAAAACTCTTTGTAAACCTAAGGATTAACTCTAATCCCGTTGTGGCACACAGCCTCAACTGTTGCGACAACTTCAAGTTAGCTATAACTTGAACACTCTAGGTACCTAATACAATTGCTTCTATGAAAGCTGAAAGGTACAATTTTAAATCACCTACTACAATTGAGCTAGAATAAAAGATAAACACAATGTAACTGGTTCTTCTATCTCGTTCAAGTAGCTTCGGGAGTGCACACTCAAATCACACATAAATTGCTTGCAAAATTGCCTTGCTCTTTTGCTCTCAATTTATTTTAACTTCTGCTTATGTGCATTACCTGTAAAAAAGAACAACACTGACATTTAATAGGTTAGTGATCAGAGTTCAATTGGGACTCAATTGCTGCTCTTCTATCGTAGAAGAGTTCATGATGATCTCAAACTCTAACACTATCTTCATCCTAGATTGTGTTCTCTTCATATAAGGAGACTTTCTCTCCTTATCTAATATGCAACCTTTTCGATCAGATCGGGAGATAGTGCTGCTTGATCAGTAGGGCATATCTCCTTCACGTGCCTCTCACATGTATAGATTGATCATGACTGTGCTTCACAAGATGGACCTGGTCCATGACTGAGTTCTTTTGTCAATCTTCAAAACTTCACTTGTTCTTGGGCCAACACATGGTTTCTAATTTCAAGGTTTGGTTCTTTCAATTGATTGGTTATGTCTGGTTCGTCTTGTTCATAATGAAGATAAACACAACTAAAATACAGAATATCTAGATTATAATGGTCTCTAGATTCTCGGTACTTGTTCTCCTGTGTTAGTGGAATTATCTCAAGGATGTTGTGAAAAATGAAAAGGGAAGTTTGGTCTCCAAGCAATGAATTTTGTAGTTTGATTTAGGCGCGATAAATAGATCATCGTGACTACGGGTACGGTTCCCGTGGCATAGTCATGATACCTAATTCCCAAATTTGGGTGCACATTTCATGTGACCCGATCATAACAACTTCAAACATTAATAAAAATAAACATGTCATAAATCACAGGTGCATTTCATGTAGCGTGGTTTGCGATGTGTTCCAAAGCGGCAAGTGTACGACAATCGTAACTTGTTCAAGAAATAATTCCATAAATCCTAAAAAAAGTGGATTAAAATAATTAAAAGCGGTAATAAAGTTAAAAATGCATCATAGGTTTAAAACATGTAATTAATCAGATAATAGGTCAATTATTAATAGTTTAAGCGACCGTGCTAGAACCACGGAACCCGGGAATGCCTAACACCTTCTCCCGGGTTAACAGAATTCCTTATCTAGAATTTCTGGTTTGCAGACTTTTAAATAAAGTTGAAATTTTCCTCGATTTTGGATTTAAAATAAACCGGTGACTTGGGACACCCAAATAAACTATTCCAAGTGGCGACTCTGAAACTAAATTAAATAATCCCATTTTGATTAATGTCAGTTTAATTGGAAAAACTCCCTTATATACCATCTCAAGTGGTAGAAAGGAGGTGTGACAGCTCTGGCGACTCTGCTGGGGATCAAAAACCCAGAACTTCCGGTTCAGGGCAAGAATTCGAGCTTAGAATAATTGTTATACTTGGCTTTGTTTATTATCTGATTTTTACATGTTTGGGCCTAATGTGCTAAATGCCGTTTTTTACCGCTTTGATATTATGTGAACTGTATATAAACTGTTGCGAAACCCTTCTCTTCTAATCTTTGGGGAAGTGTACGCTGGCGGGACTTCTTTCTGTTAGTGTCATACCCTATTTTAGAAAGAGGTTCGGACAAGTTACAAAGCTGGATGGAATTAAAGGAATTAAAGGAAAATAAAAATCAATCAAAAATTAAAGGAAAATATTTTGGATTTTTTTTAGGAAATATTTTGGATTTTTGATTGATTTTTATTTTTATGGATTTTATAAATGTCCATAAAAATTTAAAAAAAAATGAAGTCCTAAAATATTTTCGCTTTCCTTTAGAAGTAATTTTGTAAATAAAATAAATAAATAAAAACTCAGAAATCCAAAATATTTTCTTAAAAGTCCCTCTTTCGAAAATTAAGAGGCAACATTTGAAATCCAAAAATATTTTTCTTTCTTCTTTAGAAAAAGAGAAAA
This sequence comes from Nicotiana attenuata, assembly GCF_001879085.1. Taxonomy (NCBI): domain Eukaryota; kingdom Viridiplantae; phylum Streptophyta; class Magnoliopsida; order Solanales; family Solanaceae; genus Nicotiana; species Nicotiana attenuata. The sequence goes on from NC_031989.1 coordinate 27,982,468, forward strand.
CAAATGAAAATTCAAACAAAAATATTTTCCTTTTACTTAGAAATTCCCTAAGTTCAAATCAAAAGAAAAGAAATTTTTAGAAGTCTTTCCCCTGTACATATATATTGAGGATACTAAGAGATCCTCGAGATACCGAGAGATCCCCAGCACATATATTGAGGATACTGAGAGATCCTCGAGTATTTATGTTTGGGACTACGGGACGATATCCTGGGAGATCCCCTGTTAAAAATCATTGCGTTCTGAGCTGATGTTTCATTGATCCTATCCCTGTGTAAACATTATAGGTGCTGTCCGTTCTATTCCTTATGATTACTGGTTGGTCTGAACTATGTTAGGACACTTGCACAAGCATACACATGGTTAATCACCCTTATCGGATAGGAGGCTCCTTGAGATTTCTGAGTATAGACGCACACCCTTGTTGTTTGCCTTCCATGTGAGAATGACTCTTTTGGGCACGTGAGTTGTCAGTATGATTAGGAGGTGTGATGAGGGCATAAGATGCCAAGTGTTAGGGTTCAGGTATTGAGACCCGTATTGTATGATTATGAGATGAGGTGTCACAGAGTAACTGATATGCGAAGGTTATCTACTTGAAAAGATTATATTCGAAAAGCGTTTATTTTGAAGGGACTCTTTTCGAAAAGAACATTTATTTGAATGAAGTATATTTCGAAACATTTTTATCGCTTAAAGGTTAGACTATTTGATTGACGCCTGTTGGTTAAAACTCAAGGTGAAAACTATCGGAGTTGTTGAGTTATGACTTGTCTTTACTGTATTTGTGATTTCGGATTTGGGTTGTATTCTCGTGTACCTTTCCGTGTTTTCCTTATGGAGTTCCGCTAAGTGATAGCTGTTTTCTTCCCTTATTTGTAGTTACTGTATTATTAACCGTATCGCGTAGTCTCTATATAAATATCATGTTCTGTATATTCGACCAGTAGGTGTCTTGACTGTTCCTCCTCACTACTCCACCGAGGTTAGTCTTGATACTTACTGGGCACCGCTGTGGTGTGCTCATACTACACTTCTGCACATTTTATTGTGCAGATCCAGGTATTTTTCGGTAGTAGCTGTGCGGATTCTTGCCGAGGAGACTCAAGGTAGCCCTGCTGCTGCGTTCGCAGGCTTCGGAGTCGCCATCCTATTTTATATTCACACTATTGTACTTATTTCCATACAGTTGTGTTTAGAGGTGGTAGCGAAACTCTGTAGAGCTTATGACTTGTACTACCGGGTTTTGGGAATATGCTCATTGTATAAAGGATTCATTCCAGAAAAATTTTAAGATGTTATTTATTATTGTTGTTCTTCTGTAAATATTAGGCTTACATAGTCCTTAAGACTAGGTGTCGTCACGAAACCCAACGGAGGGGAATTGGGTCGTGACAAGTTGGTATTAGAGCTCTAGGTTCATAGGTGCTACGAGTCATAAGAGAGTTTAGTAGTGTCTTGCGGATCGGTACGAAGATGTCTGTACTTATCTTCGAGAGGCTACGGAACTATTAGGAGAATCTCACTTCTTTCATTCTTATCGTGCGAGCTTATTGATCTTGGAGTTTGAACTTTTATCCTTCCACTCTCTCACCGACGGTGAGGACACGAGCTGCGGTTATCGATGGCGCTACTTCCGTAATAGGTATCGCTAGAGGCAGAGGCAGAGGCCGACGAGGAGTATGTGCCGCAGCTAGACCACACACAGAGCAGCGAGTTTCCGTTAGTCAGGTCCCAGGTGTCATGGCGGCACAATTGGTGGTTCCAGTTCAGCCCATGGTCAGGGCAGCAGCATCCGAGGGAGAGTAACTTAGATTTGCAAGGTTCAAGAAAATGTGACCCTCCTACATTCAGCGGTTTGGCTCAAGAGAGCACAATGGGTTTCATGGAGGAGTGCCATCGCATTATCAGCACTATGGGTATTGTTGAGACGAGTGGGGTTTTTATTACTACGTTCCAGGTTAAGGGAACGGCTTATCAGTGGTGGCGGGCATATGAGTTGAGTAGCCGGCCGATGCAGCTTCACTTACATGGGTTCAGTTTTCAGAGATGTTTTGAGAGAGTTTTTACCTCAGTCACTTCGGTTCAGCATGGCTCGAGAGTTGGAGTCAGATGTTTTGTTTCAGCAGGTGGTAGGGATCGCTCGCCGGTTAGAGGGTATGTGGGACCGGGAGCGAGAGGACAGACGAGATCAGGTGAGAGGGAGTACTGGGAGGCGAGGAGGCCTCGTGGACCGGAGAGATCTGCTGGCCCTTATTCTGGAGGCAGGGTGCAACATGGGGAAGGTTTCGAGGGTCAGCCAGTTCAGTGTGCGCTTCAGGCTTCACAGTGATTCAGGTGTTCATGGGTCTCAGAGTAACCGTACCGCTCAGTTCCCACAGCCACGTCAGCAGAGGGGTTGTTTGAGTGTGGAGATACTAGCCACATGGTGAGAGATTTCCCCAAATTTCGGACAGGGTTGTCACAACAAGGTATTCAGGTGAGCAGAGGGCGCCCAAGAGGGGGGAGGCCCGGCCGGTTGATGTGTTTCATATAGTGGATTTAAGGCCGTTGCTCCAGATGATGTCATTCAGGTAGGATTTTGATTTGTTATAGAGGAGCACCATCAGTAGTTTATTACAGTTCTGCTTATCGGGGTGAGTTCCCCGTTTTGTTGCTCCACTTATGGGTGCGTTTCATGATTTGCACTCTGTTTATGTGTTACCCTATTGGAAGGTTCTGTGAGTGATAGTCGTGTCTATCGTCTGTTTTTATTCATTATCGAGAGTTAAGAGACTAGTAGTAAATTCCTATTGTCCATTTCGGTAGGCTTGATATGATTTCTGAGTATTTTTGGCTACGAGCTATGATTTTTATGCTCCACCGGTATAGGAGCCACTACTTGTTGTAATTTGTGACGGAAATTGGTCTAGTGAAAGTTTTCAGCTGGTTTGATGTATATCTTACACATTCACAAGAAACGGACAGTGGAAGGAGTACTACTATTGTACAATTTTAAAAGTTTTTAAACTAAACCAATAAATACATGGTACCAGGTTAACACATGTATTTACAAACAAACACAAGATATCAATCAGTACACATATAGTAAGTGGTAACCACCAGAGGAAAAGTTCTTTTATAAGTTTAAAAACATGTGCATTCCTAACATCTCTTGTAGAAAGAACTAATCATGATTTACATCTTTCATTTTTAGTACGGCCTCTAGTATTCAATAAACCTTTAGTTGTGACTTCCAAATAAGAAAGAAAAATGTAGCCTAAAGTGAATTCGAAAGCAGCAAATATCCTAAGGCATGGTTCTTGAAATAGAGAAAAGAATCCTATATTCATGATATCTAATCATGGAAATATTGCCTGAATGTTAACATATAAAGGAAAGAGAGAGAATCATAGAAATTTTAGTTAATAACAGTGAACTAGTATACAAACCAAAAATCAAAAATAGAAGCAGAATATGAACACGTTGTGAACATGCTCTATGTGTATGGCTTAAACTTAAATTTAACAGGTCACGTTCATTTATTTAGCGTTTGAGCCAAAGAACACAATGTATGCTTCCTTAAAAATTATTCACATTAACCTAGGATATAAATTATCATAGGCATGACTCAGACTATAAAGTTAGTCTTAGCATCACGGTTTCTATGTGATAAACAGTAAAAATCCTAAATCATGAATTCTAGAGGTTAAAGAAAAGTATCATAGATAAGACATCTGGAGAATTAACTCACAAATAAATTATTCATGATTTTGACTTTAAGGGAAACTAAATATATGATTTAAACCACAACAACTATCAAAATTTGCCACATATCTTCACACCATTGAAGGAATACCTAATTCACAGTCATGATCATGGTTACTTATCAGTTTCAAATATTATGATTTTTGGAGATCCAAACAGTAACTAATAACACCGTTAAATTTGAATATACACACCCTTTAACCATAATTTTCTAAGCAGACACACAGTTTCTAAACGAGAGAGAGCAAAAGCCAGAGAAAGGTCAGGTTTTACCTTTTTGTAGGCAGTGACCGGGGTCGTCGGTCTCAAATCTACTCGCTCGTCACGAATAGATCTGAAACTCGAACTGAATGAATTCGAACATCTCTATAGCGGATAAAGTACGCCGAGATAGAAAGAAAAAAGTCTAAAAGAAATTCTTAGAGTTTTGAGAGATGATATCAGCAGTGAGGTAAAATGGTAGTTCAAGCGGAGCACAGTTTGTGTTTGATTTAGGTTGTGTCTAAGATCGTTCCTCTGTCTAATGGTCTGATATGCAAGTATTTATAGTGCAAAAGTTAGGGTTTTCTCTTGAGCGGGAAATTTTGAATTTTGGATTGAGTTCTTGAGCCAAAAGTGTCCTTTTGAAATCAAATTTTTGTCTCAGTGATTTTCCCTCAGAGATCTCAAAAATATATTAACCTTTTGTGTTGACTGAATCAGAAAAGGAAGATAGGAACGAGAGCATCTGACATTTTAGAAGAGGTAGATGAAAATTGCATGAAAATGGGGCAGCAACGTCTGGCGTGGAGATTGAAGAAGCTTGGAAGTTTTCTAGAAATGGAGGAGATGACAAGGGAAGGGATAGAGGTACTGCTGTATTTTTACTAGGGTTAACATTAGGGGGGGTGAAATACTTTAAAGGAGGATTGGGTTGATTGGGCTGAAGCTAATATTTGGGATTTATGCTGCACCGGTATACTTTGCTGGCTCCAGTATAATATACTGGAGACTGGAGCACCGGTGCTCCAAACTCTAGTATATTATGCTGGAACGGTATACTTGCTGGAACTCCAGTATATTATGCTGGAGTTCTAGTGTACTTATGCTGGAACTCCATCATATTATGCTGGAGTTCCAGCATACTTAGGGGTGTGCATTCGATTTATCGATTCGATTTTGACCTTTATCGATAATTACTTATCGGTTATCAATTTGTACATATGCTTATCGTTATCGTTTCAATAAGGTTTCGATTTTTTCGATTTCGATTTATCAATTTTTGGGGCTTATCGATTCGGTTATCGATTACACCAATAAGAAAATTTACGGGATTCCATGGAAAGTATATCGCTATAAACACGCCTAACTAATATGGACCAAAAGAAGCTAAAATAAGACGAACACCGTTTATAACATAAAAATTGTGTCAACAAGCACATGCAACGAAACTAAAGTAAGGGATCAAATGTATGCCACCAACACTCCAATGGTATAAAAAAAAATACATCATCACGGCTAATTCTATTTTCCATTAATTTGAACTTCATTCCCTTGAGCTTTAAATATGATCATTCCTTAAATGTGGTAGATGAAATAATAGGGTTAGGGACTTAGGGTAAAGGAAAAGGTATTATAGAATAAGGGTAAAAAAAATTTTAAAAAATTAAATATATTTTTTTTAGTATTTCTTATCGGTTTACCGATAAACCGATAACCGAAGAGGACAAAATCGAAATCGATAACTCGATAAAGAAAATTTCGAAATCGAAATCGAAATCGATAAACCGATAACAAATAATCGATTCGATTTATCGATAAACCGATTCGAATGCACACCCCTAAGCATACTTATCCTGGAACTCCAGTATAATATACTGGAGTTCAAGTATACTTATGCTGGAACTCCAGCATAATATACTGACGTATTTTTCTGGGTTTTGAACAGTATTTTCGCCCACATTTATCTTTACATGAAAAGTGGCTAAATTTTGATTACTTTTGAAACTGGGCTATTTTTGAACGACCAGTTGTAAATCTGGCTATTTTTGAATTTCACCCCATCCCCCACGTGGCAGCCCATGAAATGGTCCAAAAATCCACAAGGTGACTCTTGTATTACATGAAAAAGTGTCACCTTATTAAAAATACTAGTCATGACTCATGAGTGTTGTACTAATTTCATCTCCCACATGCCAGTGATTTCTTAGTGCTCTAATCAACGGCCCTTCATGCATATGCTTGAGTATGTGTATATATATGTATCTGTGTGCCTGTTTCTATATCTATCTATGACTAATTTGTTTTTGCGTGGCTGCGTTTTCAAGCAAAGCAGCAGCGAAAGCATAGAAAAGGGAGGTTAGTTTCTTAAATGCAGACTTACGTGGTCTCTAATTGGTTAAATTCTCTCTTATAAATCAGAGTATGTTTTACTTCACAAAATTGGAGGGTCAACCCAGTATGAAGAATGAGGCCAACAGAGAGAAAAAGGGAAGTCTTGTGAGGGTGGTTGCCCCCTCTGCTTAGCCTATGATTTCTCCATCAACCAAGCCAACAACCCTCTTCAACAAAATACTACTACTGGTTTCTGATTTCTCTGAGCCTCAACTTCCATTAGTCTTTAAGTAGGGGTCCTAAAAATGGCTATTTGTGCACTTCCCTCTCTTTATTGCATCGAGAAAATCGAACATGTATCTTGGCGGGGTGACCCGGTTAAGCAGAAGGTTTTGTTCCTCACACTAGTACAGTTAATGTACTCATCTTTGAATTTGCAAAGGTGGGAAAGATGAGACAAGCTCAGGTATGTTAAGGATATCCCTTCTTTCTTTTGGCATGATCCAAGTAACGATACGTACACTACAAGAAATCGGACTTATTATGGCAATATTTAGCGGCGACTTGATTTATTGCAACAAAAGCTAGACTTTTTGGAGCGACTATAATTATCGCTACAGAAGGTAAGAATTTAGTGGCGACTTTTCAAAGGTCGCTCCTAATACGTTTAGCTAAACACTGAATTTTTCTTTCCCGCTAATACCGAAATTTTTGCTGAGAGTTTTGTAGCGACATTTATAAAGTCGCCGCTGAAGGTATTTTGGTGGCGACTCAGTCGCCTCTAACACTACTAAACATTTTAATAAGAAAAACCACTCTTATTAAATGAAAAAAGAAGCACGGACTGATGTAGGTCTTCTTCTCCTTACTCGTCTCTCTATAGAAAATTTTTCCACTCAATTTCCTCACTGCTCAAATCTCTTGATTTTAACTGCTCAAATCACAAATTGTGACCCATCTGATAGCAAAACAAAAGCCCTAATCAGAAATCTTGACTCCATCAGGTACGTGCTCCAATCTCAAGCTCAAATCCCTTTTCGGTGGTATATACAGTTAGCGAGGATGATAATTTCAATGATTTTACAGATTTCATCTATAATTTCTTTGACCCAGTTGAAAATCTATAGGAATGAAAAGAAATGCATACAGTAATAGTCCGTGGTGAGGAGTCGGGTGTTCCGGGTTTTCAGTCCGACGCTGAACTTCTCTCGGCCTCCGAAAAAATTGGGTAGTAAACTATTTTTTGATTTGCGGTCTTGACAGCATCTAGTCTCTCGCTATCTCTTTCTCTAGCAAAATCGAGTTGCAATTTTGTGTTAATTATAAAAGTTGGGTTCTTTTCTTGGTAGCAGAAGTACGAACTTTCATAGTTTTTGGATATTTATTTGTTTTTTATTTGTGGGTTATTCTTGTTTTGTTGTTGCAGTTTGTTTTGTTAGTAGAGAAAGGCATTGGGGGTACTTTTATTGGCGAAAAGAGGAGGGATTGGTTGAGAGAATATATCAAATTGGTAATTTTGTTCTTGCCATGAAGGATAAATGTGGTGTTGGAGGTGTCGAGGTTATGTTTTTAGAAGATAGAAATACTGAAGATTAGCCTATCTCCCCATGGACCTTTACTGTTGCTAGGTAATCCAAACTATTTGTTGGCTAATTCTTCATTGTTTTCCTTCACCTCTTGAAGAGACAGTCCTTCCATTGGATTAGGCACAAACCCAGGAAGAACTTGCAAAGGAATAACTTGCAAAGGATTCATGCTTTCCAGAATTTTAGCTCCAATTGCAGTAAGATTAACAGTAGCAGGTGCAATAGAGTTCCAGGATACTTTGCACTCATCCTCAATTACCACAAGCTGCCCTTTCTTATTTTTTGAATCCTTCTCAATGTTGGCACTTATTAACTGATCCTCAACCATCAAAACATCATTAGCATTCGTATTACAATGTGCAGCAGATTGTGCACCTACTTCTGATGGAATTCACCAGTTCTGCCTACATTAGCAAACACCTGCCCAGCCTTTTCCTCCCTCCCTTCTGTTACTACCTGCTGTCTAGTTTTAATGTGCCCAGCAACTACAGGATTATCTGTAATCCTAGCTTGAACACACTTAACACCAAGGCCATTAGCAGCCTGCTTTTCCCCCTCTAAAACCTGAGAAATCTGTTTCCCAGCTGTAGATTTAGAACCAGCAATTTCAGCAGCTGGTTGATGTCTGAACAGATCACTTGTAGCTTCTGATTTCTGCTTCTCTTTTGCACTGTCTGGTGTCTTTGAATGACTGACTGGTTTTTGATGTTGCCTCACATTCAAGCTGCTGCACTTTCTTTCTAGTATCATCCATGACTGGTCCACTCACCAAAACATCAAAAGAGTTAGAGGTGCTAACTTCCTTTGGTGTATTTACCTGACTTGTGTGATATGGAGCATTTCCTTTTATTTGGAGATGCATTTTGTCGATGCACGACTGACCAGCCTCCCGCTTTTGTATTGTGTACTGCTTCAACATATGGTCCAACATATGTTTAGTTTTCTCGTTCTCCTTTTCATTTGATCATGTTTTCCCCCTTTTGTGCCCTCTGGAACAAATGCTTTAAGCTCCCATTTTGGTCATTGTACATTTAAAATCATTTGACAGTAACTCTAAGGGAATACAATCCCATTAAAACACTACTTGACTATTCTAAGTTATTTCATGATGAGTCTACTCTGTCACTGGACCAATGGGTGATTCTGTCTATGTTGCTAAAATTATGCTGATAACGTATCATTCCAATGCTCAGGAAAGGAAAAAAGGTTATTTTATACGCTTCATCAATAATATTGAAGAACTACTTTCGTCTTACAAGCTTCTCATCGATTATTCCATGTGCAGGAACTTTGTATCTAAGTCATTATTGTTACTGATAGAGAGGGAATATTAGGACTTGGTAATCTTGGCTGTCAGATAAATCTTTTAAATTATACTAAATATTAGATTTATTGCCTAATAGTGTGTTATTTGAACAACTGGATGAAACTAATTGAACGAAACATAATTGACCGAAAGTTCCAAAATAGTTTCAGGAATTGATATTCCGGTTGGAAAGCTCTCTTTTTATAGTGCCCTTGGGGGTATTCATCCCTCATTCCGGTTTTATGTTAGTATTACTAGCACTACCATGAAACTAATTGACTGAAAGTTCCAAAATAGTTTCAGGAATTGGTATTCCGATTGGAAAGCTCTCTTTCTATAGTGCTCTTGGGGTATTCGTCCCTCATTCCGATTTTATGTTAGTATTACTAGCACTACCACTTATGTGTTTTCTTTTTTATTTTCATTCTTTTTTATCTTGATAGAGTTGGGATCAGTTGTGTTTATTTACTTTGACAAAAGCTAAAAAGAGGTGCGTGTTATACCAACTGATAATTGTAGTACCAGCTGATTTATTTGTGTTTGGCTTTTCATACATTATTTGGAGTTTTGTTGAATTGAGCTAAGATTTTCCAGAATAAAGTTTATTATTCAATCTTAAAATCAACTTCCAGATAGTATGGGCCCCGTCATTTATTTGTTTATTTCTCTTTCTCTTCTCAATTTTGGTGGAAAGTCTTGGCTCTGTTTCGAACTAGCTATAAAGTTCATTCTTTCTATATGTGTTGTAGATTCTGATTAGCACTTTTTTTATGATCATATTTAGTAGTTTACAAACTTTGTGCATAATTAAATAAGTTGATTAACTTTTGAAGCTTTTATACAAGAAACTGGATTGAGTTTTCTTTAAACTCTCATGCTTGTGGTATTTGAGTTTGGTTGTCTAGATATCCACTTTGAAGCACTTGGGCAGTTTGATAGTTTCACATTGTTGAGCTTAGTTTGCTTGGAAAACTTATTTGTACAATTTTGCTTTTTACTCCAATCTATTGTGGCTACCATTTTTCTATTAGAACCAAATTATGAGAATTGTCAAAGTGATCTCTTATTTTTTTCCCTTAATAACAGGGATGAGGTTCTTAATCAATCACAAATGTTGCCGACAATGGAGGAGTTTGAAGGCCCTAAATCTTAGTTTTTATTTTTCTTATCATATGAATAAGGATACATTGACAATGAATGATGAATTATTGTGTAGTACAAATTAATTGACATTTTGGCAATGGAAGTATCTATGAAATTCAGTTTGAGAATTTTTTTTGGTATTTGTTGAATAATATTAGATGCTTTTAATATTGATTGTCAAATGGTAGAAAAATACATGTATATTAATTTTATAAATTAGGGCGCCACTGAAACGATAGGATTTTGGAAAATATTATTGAAAAAATATCTATTAGTGGCGACCAAACGTAGTCACAAAAACGATTAGTAATTGTGGCAACCAAGGTTGCTACTAAACCTTAGGATATTGTGGCGACAAGTGTTGCCACTGAAGATATAAGGGTTTAGTGGTGACTACAATCGCTACTGCAAGGCATTCTTCAGCGGCGACTCACTTTAAATTTATATTGTGGAACCTTTTTTGAGACGTACATGCTTGCCTTTAGCGGCGAGTATAGTCGCCACAAATGGGTTATTTTTGTGGCGACAACAAGAAGTCGTCACAATAAACATTCAGTAACATAGTTACTTGCAGCACCCTTAAGGTCGCTACTAAAAACATTTAGTGGCGATATTTTGTGCTTTCGTAGCGACAAAGGTCGCCACAAAAGGTCTGATTTCTTGTAGTGTTAAACGAAATGTTATTCCATAAGTGGTTCTACTCTTAGCAGTTAAGGATGTTTATATTGTTCATTCCCATAAAGTGATATTCAAGCATGTCTAAGTATGTATCTAGTTCCCTATTGAGGTATTTGATAAAGATGTTAATATTTATAATATAGTAATACATGCATATGCATTTACTACTGAGCTACGGCCGGTTGGGCAGTTACATATTTACCACTGTGCTACGGTCGATTGGGCAGTCATACATCTTCATTTACCACCGTGCTATAGCCGGTTGGGCAGACATGCATTTACCACCGGGCTACGGCCGGTCGGGCAGTTACCACCGGTTGGGCAGTTATGCATCATTATGTACCACCGTTTGGGCAGTCAAACATTTCCTACCGTGTGAAGGCCGGTCGGGCAGTTACCACCGGTTGGGCAGTTACCACCGGTTGGGCAGTCATACATTTACCATCGTGCGAAGGCCAGTCGGGCAGTTACCACTGATCAGTTGGGCAGTCATGCATCATACGCTAATAGAAATGTTCTCAAAGAGAAGCATTATATATATGTAAGTATAATAAGTGCGCATTTATGGTGGCACTTCAGAGATTCAGGTTGATTCTTATATGTCTTTAATTAATGTTGAATTATGGTTATGTTTCAGTTCTGCCTTACATACTCGGTATATTATTCGTACTGACGTCCTTTTGTTGGGGATGCTGCGTTTCATGCCCCCAGGTATAGACAATCAGTTTAACGATCCCTCATAGTAGACGAGATTGGCATTCAACGAAGGATCGGTAAGACTCCACCTCATTCGGAGTGCAGCCGAGTCTATGAGTCATCGTGTCAGAGTTTTACTACATACTTATGGGTCAGCCGGTACCCTATCCCATTTTATGTCAAATAATCTTAGAGGCTTTGTACACAAATTTATTATGTACAGTATGTCACAGGCCTTGACGGCCCATATGTATTCATGTTTTATGAATAATGGTTCATTGATATAATATTTGCCCACTTACAATTGTACATTACGAGTTGTGGCCATGTTGGCCCATGATAGTTACAAAAGAAATGAAAGAGTTACAGAGTGGTTCGCTCGGGCCAGTGCGGCACTGGGTGCCAGCCACGCCTCCCAAGGTTGGGGCGTGACAGAGTGGTATCAGAGCAAGTCGTGTCCTAGGGAGTCTACAAAGCCGTGCCTAGTAGAGTCTCATTTATGGGTGTGTTGCGCGCCACATTTATAATTGAGAAGCTATAGGGCATTTAGGGAATGTTACCCTTCTTTTGTTTCTAGATCGTGCCATAGAGCTAAGTCGTAAGAAGTCGGTGTAAAGTTTCCACCGAATTTTGTATGCGCTAGAGATGCAGGTATCACAGTAGAGCATTAAGGCGTAATTTTCACCTATGCGGAAGGGAGGTTATGAAAGAAATAGCAGATACGATGCAAGATTGAAAGGTAAGTAAGGTAAAGGTGAAGGAGATACGAGGTACTCAATTAGGAAAGGTTGTGAATAGTCTAGACTTCAGATAGAGGTTGGGTTTTAGTTTAGTTTATAGACGAGACCCTAGCGAAATTTTGTAAAATCTCTAAGAGTTAACATTCGAGGACGAATGTTTATAAAGAGGGGAAGAATGTTACATCCCGTACTTTTCTACAATGGGTTTGTCATAAGATAATTGACATAAGTTCAATGACAAGACTATTTTTGAGGTTATAAGTATTTATGACTTGATATTTTGGGATAAAATACGGTTCAAGCTATAATACCTCGTATTTATGGACTAGTTCTATACCGCATGACCATGATAGTAAGGTATATTAAGTATATTAGTATTTAAGTAAATTGAGTGTTGGAATTAATTATATGTGTAGTGGGTTAAATGGAGGATTGTAGTGTAAGATCTAAAAATTAATTGCGTGGAATTAGTATAAGTGGATAAGTGTAAAAATGGTGTTGTCCACATGGCTTCATGGCAACTAAAGAAAAATGTGACTAATTTGTATTAAAAGGTGACATTTGTCAAAAAAAAAAAGTCATGATTTTCAAAGTGGTGGCAAATGGGATTTTGATGACTAATCAAATGGGTATTCACTTAATGACATGTGTAAGTAGTTAAAGGCCCCTTTGTAAAATATATTTTACTACTTCCGGATATGCTTTAAATTATATACATAATACGAGAATGTTTATAAATAAGTTCTTTATTATAAAGATATAAATTATTTTCTCACAAGGAAAGAAGTTTATCTTTTTACCGTTTTGAGAATTAAGCGTATAAAATTTTTTTACTCTTCATATGAGTATAGAAAAATTAGAAAATATATGTATTTTTACATGGATGTTTTAACGAAATAATAGTGTATGTATTTATTTTATATGGTACCATATGACCATGATAGTAGGATGTATAAAGTGTATTAAAAATAAGTAGAATTTTAAGTAATTTGAAATAATTCCTAATTATGTGGGTAATTGGTTAATTACCGGGTAACGGGACACTACCTAATCACTAATAATGGATAAAAATTTAAATCTCCACCCCCACCCCCACCCCCACGTGGCAGCCCATGAAATGGTCCAAAAAGCCACAAGGTGACTCTTATATTACATGGAAAGGTGTCACCTTATTAAAAATACTAGTCATGACTCATGAGTGTTGTACTAATTCCATCTCCCACATGCCAGTGATTTCTTGTTGCTCTAATCAACGGCCCTTCTTGCATATGTATGAGTATGTGAATATATATGTATTTGTATGCCTGTTTCTATATCTATCTATGACTAATCTGTTTCTGCATGGCTGCGTTTTCAAGCAAAGCAGCAGCGAAAGCATAGAAAAGGGAGGGTTAGTTTCTTAAATGCATACGTACGTGGTCTCTTTGGTTAAATTTTCTCTTATAAATCAGAGTATGTTTTACTTCAAAAAATTGGAGGGTCAAACCAGTATGAAGAATGAGGCCAACAGAGAGAAAAAGGGAAGTCTTGTGAGGGTGGTTGCCCCCTCTGCTTAGCCTATGATTTCTCCATCAACCAAGCCAACAACCCTCTTCAACAAAATACTACTACTACTACTGGTTTCTGATTTCTCTGAGCCTCAACTTCCATTAGTCTTTAAGTAGGGGTCCTAAAAATGGCTATTTGTGCACTTCCCTCTCTTTATTGCATCGAGAAAATCGAACATGTATCTTGGCGGGGTGACCCGGTTAAGCAGAAGGTTTTGTTCCTCTCACTAGTACCGTTAATGTACTCATCTTTGAATTTGCAAAGGTGGGAAAGATGAGACAGGCTCAGGTATGTTAAGTATATCTTTTCTTTCTTTTGGCATGATCCAAGTAACGATACGTAAACGTAATGTTATTCCATAAGTGGTTCTACTCTTAGCAGTTAAGGATGTTTATGTTGTTCATTCCCGTAAAGTGATATTCAAGCATGTCTAAGTACGTATCTAGTTCCCTATTGAGGTATTTGATAAAGATGTTAATATTTATAATATAGTAATACATGCATATGCATTTACAAAAGGAATGAATGAGTTACAGAGTGGTTCGCTCGGGCCAGTACGGCACCGGGTGACAGCCACGCCTCCCAGGTTGGGGCGTGACATATTGGTTGAGGTCAGAGGTCTCGGGTGAGTTTCGGCTGGTTTGGGTTGTGTTGCGCTCGTTTTTCTTATGTTTCGATGTCGTTTCTTAAATGATATAATATTGAACAAATGAGCTCCGATTTTTTTTTGTTTGAAGCATTAGATCTGTATCGTAATTACGGACCCGTAGCAAAAAGAATCATCGAATTTGGACATCGTATGAGGATTTTATGGTCATTTTACTAAGAATTAGGTTGCCAAATTTTTCAGATTAATTACGAAATTGTCACGGACGGCGTATTTAAAAATCTGCATTATTTGCAAATATTAAAACCTACATATCTTATTCATTATAAGGTCAAATTGAGTGATTCAAAATCCTAACTTAACTATAATTTCACAAGGAGTCCATTGAAGGCATAAAATATGAGTTTCGAGATCATTTGGCACGAGAAACGAGGCAGAATAGCTGGCAGAAAAATATATAAAACTAGGGTTTGTTCATTCGGTCATATTTTGAGTTGGGGAGCTCGGATTTAGGCGATTTTCACCATATGAATTGGGGTAAGTGTTCTCTACTCGGTTTTGGTTATATTTCATGAATCTATCTTCATTTTTGGGATTTGATTGATGATTTTAAAGTGAAATTCAGGAAGTTAGGGCATGAATTTTGGAGAGTTTTAAGTGAGGATTTGAGGGACCAAACGGAGTTCGATTATTACAAGTTTTATATGGTTAGACTCGGGAGATGACGAAGTTTATTATTCTACTATTTTTGACTGGTTTCGAGACGTTGGCCCTGGGGCCGGGTTTTGGCTGATTTCGGGTTTTTTGCCTATTTATGTAGTTTTTCTATTTGAATTTGGTTCTTTAGCCCATGTTGATAGTATTATTTTGATTTTGGTTAGACTCGGAGCTTTTGGAGACCAAGTACAGGGACGAGGACATCCCGAAATGTTTTATTAAATTCTTATAATCAAATTAGTAGTAATATTTTGGGAATAGGCTTGCCTTGTAACACGATAGGCGCCATCACGACCATGGTTAGATTTTGGGTCGTGACAAGTTGGTATCAGAGCCTAGGTTACATAGGTCTCACGAGTCATGAGCGGGTTTAGTAGAGTCCTGCGGATCGGTACGAATACGTCTGTACTTAGCGAGAGGCTACAGAACATTTAGGAAAACTTCACCTTCTTGAATTCTTGTCATGCGGTATTGATTCAGCTTGAAGTGTAACTCTTTGAATTCCTTCCACGCATTCGTATGTGCACATGAGCGCTCGATATCAGTTGTGCATCAATGGATAGTGATTCCCTGGATGAGGTGCGAGAAGTGATTTTTGTGTGTTGATGTTGGGCCAGTCTGGGGGACTTGAGCTCGGGTTTTGTCTGTAGCTGGAGTACGAAGATTTTCATTGTGTGAGGACGTGCCTATATGTCCGTTGGTGTCCCTATTAGCGGAATTTATGATTTAATGGTTATGTGGCGAGTATGATTTGATTGCGAGATTGTGTTCGGATTGATCGAATGTGACGGGAAGGGTTTACTTGAGATGTAGCAAGGACTAATGGGTGTTTGATTTGTGACTTGATATAGCTTGTTCAGGCTCTGTCCGATAAGAGGTTTATTACCAGCGTTTGGTTATTTTGGGCAGCTGCTATGATTAGAAATCATCGCTATGAGTGTTTGAATTATGTGGTATATCATTTGATTTCAGGTATGTTTTAGACTCGTCCGAGGACGAACGTTTGTTTAAGAGGGGGAGGATGTAACGACCCGGTCGTTCGTTCTGAGAGTTATAGCCCCATTTCCCCCATCTATGCTTATTTATGTGTTGTTCAGCTGTGTTGAGTTGTATCGAATTGGTAGGTTTGGGTTTGGAGTAGTTTTGGAGTGAAATGAACACTTAGTCTCTTAGTTAGAAAGCTAAGTTAGAAAAGTCAACCGGAAGTTCACTTATAAGTAAACGAATTCGGATTTGGATTTTTATAATTCGATTAGCTTTGTTGGGTGATTTTAGACTTAGGAGTGTGTCCAGAATGTAATTTGGAGGTCCGTGGTAGAATTAGGCTTGAATGGGCGAATGTTGGAAGTTTAGAAGTTCTTAGGCTTGAATTCGAGGTTGATTTGGTGTTTTGGTGCTGTTTTGGGAGTTCCGGAGGTTTGACGAAGTTCGGGTAATGATATATGACTTGTTGGAATTATTGGATGAGGTCCCGAGGGTCTCGGGTGAGTTTCGGACGGGTTAGGGTTGTGTTGCGCTCGTTTTTCTTATGTTTCGACGTCGTTTCTTCAAGCATAAATGATATCATATTGAAAAAATGAGCTCTGATTTCATTTTTGATTGAAGCATTAGATCTGTATCGTAATTACGGGCCCGTAGCAAAAAGAATCGTCGAATTTGGATATCGTATGAGGATTTTATGGTCATTTTACTTAGAATTAGGTTGCCAGATTTTTCAGATTAATTACGAAATTGTCACTGACAGCGTATTTAAAAATCTGCACTATTTGCAAATATTAAAACCTATATATCTCATTCATTATAAGGTCAAATTGAGTGATTCAAAAGCCTAACTTGACTAGAATTTCACAAGAATCCATTGGAGGCATAAAATACGAGTTTCGAGATCATTTAGCACGAGAACGAGGCAGAATAGCTGGCAGAAAAATATATAAAACTAGGGTTTGTTCATTCGGTCATATTTTGAGTTGGGGAGCTCGGATTTGGGCGATTTTGGAGGCAATTTTCACCATATGGATTGGGGTGTGTTCTCTACTCGATTTTGGTTATATTTCATGAATCTATCTTCGTTTTTGAGATTTGATTGATGATTTCAAAGTGAAATTGAGGGAGTTAGGGCTTGAGTTTTGGAGAGTTTTAAGTGAGGATTTGAGGGACCAAACGGAGTCCGATTTTTACAAGTTTTATATGGTTAGACTCAGGAGAGGATGAAATTTATTATTCTGCCATTTTTGATGGTTTCGAGACGTGGGCCCGGGGCCGGGTTTTGGCCGATTTTGGATTTTTGGCCTATTTATGTAGTTTTTCTGTTGGAATTCGATTCTTTAGCCCATTTTGATAGTATTATTTTGATTTTGGTTAGACTCGAAGCTTTTGGAGACCGAGTCCAGGGACGAGGACATCCCGAAGTAGAATTTTACGCTGTTGAGGTAAGTAACAGTTTTAACTCTGGCTTTGAGAGTATATACCCGGAGAATTTGATATCGTGTGACTGCTTGGAGGTGATACCCACGCTAGGTGACGGGCGTGTGGGTGTATACCTCGAGGGATGAAGACTTGGTCCGTCCCGTAAGGCCTCATGGCCATCATCTGTGTTTACGTAGTTACTTGTTGTTGAACTTGTCGGCCTTCATGTTAGAGATCATGCTTAGGCTTTATTCGTGCTCACTTTATTTGTACTCAGTCATAGAAACTATTGTACATGTTTACCTCGGTCTATATTATTTGCTAATATGCTATGATACTTGATGTGGGTTGTGTCCCTTTATTTATTGATGGTGGTGAGGCTAGTGAGGTACATGATTGAGTAAGGCCGAGGGCCTGGTTGTGAGGATATTAATACCATAGCGCGTGAGTTGTCCGCGTAGCACGTGAGCTGACCATGCGGATCCAGGTATTGATACTATAGCGCGTGAGTTGTCTACGTAGTACGTGAGTTGACCGTGCGGATCCAGGTATTGATATGATAGCACGTGAGTTGTCCGTGCTTAGCACTTGGGCTTTGGGAGCCCCTCCGGAGTGTGTACACACCCCAGTGAGCGCAGAGTGTTGAGTGTATTGAGGGTTGAGTGTTGAGTGCTGAGTGCGAGTGATGAGTGATGGAGTGACATTGCTATGAGGTTACATTTGCTTTTGTTGTTGCTGCCTTTACCTGTTAATTTCTTTGTGGCATTTGTTGGTTTTATGGGATTTACCTGTTTATTCATGGTTATTGTAAATTGTGAAAATAAATAATTGGACTATTTTTCTTAGCTCATCACTACTACTCAGTTCCTTAGTTATTTCTGTTACTACTGAGGTGGTTGTACTCATACTACACCCTGCACTTTATGTGCAGATCCAGGTGAGTTAGAGCGCAGCGATCATTGAGTTCATGCCGGCTTTAATTGGAGTCTGCAAGGTAGCTGCCAGCGTCCGCAGGACCTTGTTACTCCTTTTATTATTTCTTCTTTGGATAGTTAGACAGTTTATATATCTCAGTCATAGTTTTAGACGCTCATGACTTAGTGACACCCTGATGTTTGGGACTCGTTTCCGTATTTTATATTATTTATATTTAGAGTGGGTTTAGTTTATCAGGAATTAAATTATTGGAAATATTTTATTAAATTCTTATAATCAAATTAGTAGTAATATTTTGGGAATAGCTTGAATTGTAACACGATAGGCGCTATCACAACCACGGTTAGATTTTGGGTCGTGACATGTTCTTTGGCTCAAACGCTAAATAAATGAACGTGACCTGTTAAATTTAAGTTTAAGCCATACACATAGAGCATGTTCACAACGTGTTCATATTCTGCTTCTATTTTTTATTTTTGGTGTTTGTATACTAGTTCGCTGTTATTAACTAAAATTTCTATGATTCTCTCTCTTTCCTTTATATGTTAACATTCAGGCAATATTTCCATGATTAGATATCATGATTATAGGATTCTTTTCTCTATTTCCAAAACCATGCCTTAGGATATTTGCTGCTTTCGAATTCACTTTAGGATACATTTTTCTTTCTTATTTGGAAGTCAGAACTAAAGGTTTATTGAATACTAGAGGCCGTACTAACAATGAAAGATGTAAATCATGATTAGTTCTTTCTACAAGAGATGTTAGGAATGCACATGCTTTTAAACTTATAAAAGAATTTTTCCTCCGGTTGTTACCATTTACTATATGTGTACTGATTGATATTTTGTGTTTGTTTGTAAATACATGTGTTAACCTGGTACAATGTATTTGTTGGTGTAGTTTAAAAACTTTTAAAATTGTACAACAGTAGTGTTTAACCAAAAAATGGATTTTTAGTCAAAGCTAGAATTTAGAAGAATACGGGTTACTAATAATCAGAAAAGTATATAGAGAAAGAGATTTGTGAATAATATGATCAGAAAGCAAGTAAATCAAAATATATTCCAATAGTGTTTCGTTGTCCCTACAATTGTTTGTTCCTTCCCCTTTTATAGCTATTTTGGGGATACGAGCCTTACCTTTGTCAGAATAAGGCTATTATGGGCAATTAATGACTAAAAATGTTACGTTATGAAATCATATACATTAAGTATACATATTCTCTAACGTTTCCAATATTTAATACTCATTAAATGTTGTATCTGGGCTCTTTTTTGCTGTCAGATTCATTCCTTTGATTCTTCACGATCTTTGAGCTTTAAATGTCTTGAATAGGTACGAGCGTTGAATTACTTCTTAACTGATGTCCCGTGCCTCTTCATCTCTTTTTGCTCGTATTTGTTGTAACCCATGTCTCATGACTAATCATAATACTTTGACCATTTGACCAATCCATGTGTCTTGACACGTCACCTTTATAAATATGAATAGAATTTTCCCAATACAGATAGTCCCCCCACTTTCCATTTATTCATAAGTTTGAATATATGGGAAGTGGATTTCATTAAAGGAGAATTTTTGTCACCATTAATGCTCTGACAGAGTTGACGCCTCACTTATTACTTCCATTTAATGCGCCGGACATATGTCATCTTCTTATTGGTCCTACAATTGTGCAGCACTTTCTTAGGCTTTCTTTTCGGCTTCCCTGTTCATGAAGTGTCAGTTATCATTACTATGGACTTTCCATCACTGTATTCTTCCCTTCTGACGGTTGTTCACTAGTATAAATATAATTTCTATCCTTGTCTTTTACCACTTAAAGCGCATTGAACACTTTAATACTTCAAATATTTTATTCACTTCTTCTTCACTTCAATCTTCTTCGTCATGGCTTCACCAAACCCTAACCCTAGGAGAACTCCTATTTTAGATAGCTTTCCCAATGCTCCCGTTAGACATAGAAGAGGAGGTGGTGGTAGACTCCGCAGTTTAGGATTTGTTCGTGGTGGTAGTTCACTCACACCTTCTTCTAGTTCTGGCCCTTCTTCTAGAACTGGAGGTTCCCATTCTCAAAGGTTTTCTTCCAGAAATAAAGAATCCTCTGAGCCCTTACGCGAACCTTTAGTAGAAGAGATAGTTCCAGCGGACCTATCTTTTTATCATGATAGGGAATCTCTCAGAACTCAAGTCGCCTCTTTAGATCGAGTTGATACTTATCCTTCTCAAATTACTGAACCTTTATTCCCCATAGTTCGTAGAGATTGTCATTGGAGTGAAGATTTCCCTATTATCATTCCTAATCCAAATCAGAGGATCACCTCTTACATTACTGGATTTTCTTTTGTTTATACGTACCCCTTCACTCTAGGGTTTAAACCTGCCATTGACCCGGTTATCTTAGATTTTTGTTGCTTTTTTAATGTTAGCTTGGGTCAAATTGGTCCACTTGTTTGGAGGGTTGTCGCCTGCTTGAGGCACCTCACTAACCTGGCGGATGTTGAATTTACTTTTTCCCACCTCATTCATCTTTATTCCCCTAGGCTTTTCCGCAATGGCGTGTTTACCCTAGCAGCTAGGAGCAAGAGGGTTTTAGTGAGCCCCGAGGACAATAAAGACTGTGGCTGGTATGCTCGGTTTGTTGCTGCCCCCACTGCTGGTTTGGTGGGTGAAAATAACGTTCCCTTCCCTGAGAAGTGGAACTTTGCACGTAAGTGTTAAATCTTCCTCGTGCCTATTTCTTTCAGGCTTTATCAACTTTTTTAATGTCACTTCTTTTTCTTTTCTCAGCAACCATGGGTGTTGTGGAGACCGTGCCCAACTTCCGTGGTTGGATAGGAAAATTGTTGAAGGCCGATCAAATGGAGGGTAGGTCGTGGAAAAACCTTTCTAACCGTTACGGTTGGAAAGTAAAAACTCATGGTAAGAGTTTTTTTTTTACCTTGTTTGTATATAAATATTTTCTTTGTTCTAACTTTTGTCCTTCTTTTTATCAGGATTTGCTATTCGTGGAGTCACCGCAGAGGCGATCATAGCTTCTCGTGACTCTTTGAGTACTCGTACCTCTTCAGCCCAAGACATATTCTTGGGTTCTTCAAAAAGAAAAGTGACTGAGGGAGAACATTCTGAAGAGGATGAAGGAGGTTCTCTGGTGATGAGGCCACGTATTAGAAGACGTGTTACTTCCGATGGTGAAGCTGAAGCTTCGCCTCATCCTTCTCTTTCAGAACCTGGTGTTGCTCCGGTGATTATCCCCGATGATGATGATGATACTCCTCATGACAATCAAGAATCTATTGACCAGCTTTTTTCTAGTGGTTTTGGTAGTGGAGACTTAGGGCCTGTTTAGGATGAAGTGCCCTTATCTTCTTTCTCAACCCCCGTGCCTGATATTGCTTCCTTGCCTGCCCCAGCTGTTTCCATGCCTTCTTCAACTATTTTGACTTCTTCCTCTGCTCCTTCTTTATCAACTCCCCCACCTATTGTTCATCATACAGAGGTGGGTTCATCAAGTAGAAGTGCTGCTATGAGGAGCGTGACTATTGAAGTCCGAGCTGATAGCAGCCTTTTAAGAAAGTCTGGGCAAGCAGATGTTTGGCTCGAGCCTTTAGTTGGCCCCATCGAAAAATCAAAGCTTGAAAGCCATAGCAACCTAACCCTTATGAATGACATAGTGCATTCCACTTTAAAGGTATTTTTCTTTCCTACCTTTCTTCATTCTGTAAAAACTTTCAACTTTGGGATTTTTACTTCTCTTTTTTTTTAAGGCCAATCTCATTGGCACAGAGCTGATGAACAGAATCCCATTTTTGGAGAAGGTAGCTCGTGACTCTCAGTTGGAGGCAGCCAATTGGAAGGAATAATTTGATGGTGCACAGATTACTATAGAAGATTTACAAGAAAGCAAGAGTACCTTAGAACAACAGGTTCGAGCACTCACTTCTGAGTTGGGGATCATCAAGGCTTCATCGAGTCAAGCAGAGATGGAAAGGGAGCGCCTTGAGTCTTCATTTTCTGAGTAGTTATCCAAGGCCAGTGAAGAGATCAGGGCTTTGAAGGATCTTTTGAATCAAAAAGAGATTTATGCCGGGGAGCTGGTTCAGAATTTAACTCAGGCACAGGAGGATCTTCGAGCCTCTGGTGATAAGGTGCATGCTTTGGAGAGTTCTCATGCCACCCTTCAAACTTCTTGTAATTCTGCCTTGGCTGAGAATGAGGAGCTCAAAAGTGAGGTCACTGCTTGGGAAAAGGATTATGAGATCCTTGAAGAGAAATTTGACATTGAGGTGAGTTGGGCTTTTCTGAATTCCCGTCGTGATACCTTACTTGAAGTTGGGCAAGAAAGTTTTGACCTGGAGGCTAAATTAGCTAAGGTCAATAAAACCATAGAACAAGCTCAGCAACCGCAGGACTTTCCTTCTCCTGTGATTGAAGCTCTCGAAGTTGAAGTCCCCATGAACGCTGAAATTGCCTCGGGCGCCGCACCTTCTTCAAGCCCAACCGTGCCTCTTGTTGCAAGTCAGGCTGAGACTTCGTCTGTTGATGCATCAATTGCTACGATTGAAGATCAACCCGCTTCTGTTAAAGATACTGTTTCAGTTGAGCACGCTGATGATCCTACCTCAGTTCTTTCTTCTTAGTGAAAAGATTTACATTTGCTTTAAATTCCCTTTTTGCAGGTACCTGTTTGGAAAACTGTGTTTAAAGTTCTTGGATTCTTTTGAAAAAGTTTTTTATAATCAAACCCTTGGTTATCAGTGTGAGGGTTGATTTTGGAAGTACAAGTCCCCGTCTTGTCATGGGGAATTTTGTATAAACAGTTTGATGACTAAGTTTATACTTAGTCTTTAGTTTTAAATATTAAGAAGTTTTTATTAAACTTCCGTCTGTTCTATTCTTGCCTTTTATTTTCAAGGACTTAAAGAATAGTCTGCATTTTTATTTTTTGAAAATGCTTCTGTTAATCTCATGACTAAATAAGATGAGTTTCATAAAAGAGGGCCCTTTTATATTTCGACACTTAATGAAGAAGACGTCTCAACTTCATAATGGTGTTAACATACGATAAAAGAAATAGGAACACACATGTTTCTTTGGAATAACATTGACAAGCTTTTATTTTGAGCCTTGACAAGTTTTGAATAACATCTTACATGTATTTGAATTACATCTATAACTTTCCCGTAACTGTTTTTCCTTGTAACAGATTTTTAAGAAAAAATAATAAACACGAGGTTTTTCTTTATAGCCCGTTTTAGAATAATTAATGCAAGGTTTTTCTTTACAACCTGCTTTAGTACATAGCTTTTACCCTAACTACAGTAAGGTTTTCTTTAGCCTTGGCTCATGACTTCATGTGACTTTTATTACTCTGCACTTGACTTTTTCAGACTTGATTTTTCTTCAATCTTCTCTGCCTTCTTTATATACTTGTGTATATTATGTAGTCCCCCAAGTGTTTGAGTGTTGAAGTATGAAGCCTCGAGCACTTGATAGTTTCTCTCATTTGGTCCTTTTCCTGAAAAGGAAATACATACGGGACTCGGAGGTACGATTATAGATGAAGACTCCTTAACCCGTTTAAATTTCTATCAGAATAATTGTAACCCTGGGCCAGGAATTTTAGTTTATTCCATTTTGCCTTACAGGTCGTGACTCATCATTTAGTACGGGTTAGCGTTTTGCCTATCATCTAAAATCGTTAGTAAAATTTCAACAATTCAAAAAATAAAATTTAACATGGGGATACCTGACCGTGGGTTTTTCCTTAGAAGTAGTATCTCTTCAAATGAACAACATTCCAATGTGAAGGAAGCACCTTCCTGTCCATTGTTTCCAATTCATATGCTCCTTTTCCTGCAATATCACGAACTCTGTAGGGTCCTTCCCAGGTTGGATTTAGTTTACCCGCGTTGGCTGTCTTTGTAGATTGAAAAACCTTTTTAAGCACGAAGTCCCCAATTTTGAAGAATCTCAGGCGTGCTTTCCGATTGTAATATCGTTCGATCACTTGTTGTTGTGCTGTCATTCTTATTAATGCAGCTTCTATCCTGCCTTCCAGTAGATCCAAATTGACCCGCATCTCTTCATCATTAGACTCTTTTGTTGCTTGTGAGAATCTTGTGCTTGGTTCTCCTATTTCAACCGGGATCAATGCCTCAGCTCCGTAAACCAAAGAGAAGGGTGTTTCTCCTATGCTCGTTTTTGTTGTTGTGCGATATGCCCATAAAACTCCGGGTAACACTTCAGGCCAATTACCCTTTGACTCTAATCGTTTCTTTAAATTGTTGATTATGACTTTGTTTGTTGATTCTGCTTGCCCATTACCCACTGGGTGATATGGTGTAGATGTAATCCTTTTAATTTGCCAACTCTCAAAAAACTCTTTGACTTGAGCTCCGATCAATTGAGGGCTATTGTCACATACGATTTCTTTTGGTACACCAAATCGGCATATGATATTTCACCAAATAAAGTCCTTGACTTCCTTTTCTCGTACCTGTTTGAAGGCTCCTGCCTCTACCCATTTAGTAAAATAATCAGTAAGTACGAGCAAAAATTTTACCTGTCCTTTTTCTTGCAGTAAGGGACCCACGATATCCATTCCCCACTTCATGAATAGCCATGGTACGGTGACCGGATGTAATAACTCCGCAGGTCTATGCATGTTGTTACCGTACCTTTGACATTTATCACATTTGGCCACGAAACTTTCCGCTTCTTCTTCCATTTTTGGCCAATAGTAACCTGCCCTGATTAAGGTTCTTACCAATGATCTTCCTCCAGCGTGATTTCCACAATGCCCCTCATGTATTTCCCTCATTACGTATTCTGTTTGAGAAGGACCGAGGCATCTAGCTAAGGGGCCACCGAACATTTTACGATATAAATTGCCTTGATTTAAACAGTAGCGAGCAGCCTTTTTGCAAAGTGCATGGGCTTTTTTCTTGTCACCAGGGACGGTTCCATACTGCAAAAAAGCTACAATCTCATTCCTCCAATCCCAAGTTAAATTATTAAAATTTACCTCATTCTTGTCAAGGTCGAGAACTGAATGAAATAAATGAATAACTGAGGTATTTGCATTGCTTGCCATGTCAGCCGCAGATGCGAGATTAGCTAAAGCGTCTGCTTCAAGATTTTCATCCCTTGGTATTTGTGCAACTTTCCAAGTTTGAAATTGCCTTATTAGCTCCCGCACCTTTTCTAAATATTGCTGCATCCTTGCTTCCCTGGCTGTATAAGTCTCCAGCATTTGATTAACCACGAGTTGCGAATCGCTCTTGATTATAATCTGATTTATGCCAAGTTCTCGTGCCAGTTCTAAACCTGCAATCACAGCCTCATATTCTGCCTCATTGTTAGTTATTGAATGACATTTGATAGCCTGCCCAATGGTTTCACCCGTAGGTGGTACCAAAACAATCCCTAGACCTGCTCCTTTTACATTAGATGAACCATCAACGAATAAAGTCCAAGTTCCTGGATTAGCTCCATTGAGCACTTGTAATTCTTTTTGTGCTTCTAATTGCATGTCGTTGCTAAAATCAGCCACGAAATCAGCTAACACTTGTGATTTTATAGCAGTTCTAGGTTGGTACGTGATTTCGTATTCACTTAACTCTATTGCCCACTTAGCCAACCTACCTGATAATTCATGCTTATGCAATATATTACGCAAAGGATAAGCGGTTACTATAGTAATAGGATGACACTGAAAGTAAGGCCTTAACTTCCTAATGCCATGATTAATGCAAGTGCAAGCTTTTCCAATTGAGGATACCGCATTTCCGCATCTAGCAAACTAACATAATAGATAGGGGATTGTTTACCTTGTTCTTCTCGAACCAAAACCGCACTTACCACTACTTCTGAAACAGCAAGGTAAATGAGCAGTCTTTCCCCAGCCTTTGGTTTTGCTAGTAATGGTGGATTTGATAAGTACACTTTCAAATTTTTGAGTGCTTGCTGACACTCTTCGTTCCATTCAAAACGATCCTGCTTCTTAAGAGCTGAGAAGAATTGAAAACATTTCTCTGATGATTTAGAAATGAACCTTCCCAAGGCTGTAATCCTTCCTGTTAATCTTTGAACTTCTTTTTTGCTTGTAAGTATTCCAGGGATTGCCACAATGGCCTTAATCTGTGCAGGATTCACCTCAATACCACAGTTAGAAACAAGAAAACCTAAAAATTTACCTGATGCCACACCAAATGCACATTTTTCAGGATTTAACTTCATGTTATATTTTCGCAAAGTTTTAAAGGTTTCAGATAGATGTGATATATGATCTCCTGAATGCTGAGTTTTAACAAGCATATCATCTATATATACCTCCATAGTTTTTCCCAAATGCTCTTGAAACATTTTGGTAACTAACCTCTGATACGTTGCTCCTGCATTCTTTAGACCAAAGGGCATTACTTTATAACAGTAAGTCCCCCTGTCTGTTATGAAGGAAGTTTTTTCTTCATCTCCTGGATCCATTTTAATCTGATTATACCCTGAATATGCATCTAAAAAAATTAATAGTTCATGACCTGCAGTTGCATCAATCAATTCATCTATGTGTGGCAGTGGAAAAGAATCTTTAGGGCAGGCTTTATTGAGGTCTATGTAATCTACACAGACTCGCCACTTACCGTTCTTCTTAGGAACCACAACAGTGTTAGCTAACCAGTTAGGATATTTTACCTCACGAATTGAACCAATTATTAGCAATTTTTGGACTTCTTCTTGAATCACCTGATTCTTGAAAGTTCCTTGCTTTCTTTTCTTTTGCTTGACTGGAGGATATGAAGGATCTTCATTTAGTTTATGAGTCATCACCTCCGGTGGTATACCTGTCATGTCAGTGTGGGACCAAGCAAAACAGTCTGCGTTAGCTTTTAAAAATTCAATTAACTTACGCTTCACCTCCGGGCTAAGATTAGCTCCTATATACACTTTTCTTTCTGGCCAGTGTATAAACAAAACCACAGCCTCTAGCTCTTCTATCATTGTTTTGATGTTTTCATTTTCCTCTGGTTCTTGAATAGAATCAGGTTTTGAATTTACATCTGTTTGTCCTCGTTCAGTTGAGGTTGATGCTATGTTATCCTCAACTGAATTCTGTAATTGCTATTTTTCTTCACCCTTCGTGCTTGAGTCTGTCACGGAGTTGATGTTCCTGGATGTCTGTTGATCACCCCTGATTTGACAGATTCTCCATGGCGTTGGAAATTTAATGACTTGATGCAAAGTTGAAGGAACAACGTCCATCTCGTGGATCCATGGTCTCCCAAGAATCATATTGTAAGCCATCTCCATGTCTACTACCTGGAACTTTGTGTCTTTGATGACTCCTTCAGCAAATGTGGTGAGCGTTACCTCTCCTTTGTAACGACGCTGGAATTATCAAACCCAGATAGAGTATGTGCCTTTGGTATTACTTTTTCTTCAACTTGCATCTCACGCAATACTCGTATCAAAATAATGTTCACAGAACTACCTGGATCAATCAAATCTCGTTTCATGTTAGTGTCATGTACAAGTAAAGATATTACCAGTGCGTCGTTATGTGGAGTTAATAGACCCTCGGCATCTGCATCATCGAGCATAATATTTTCTCCCTCCAAGACATGTCGAGGCCGCTTCCCGTGCGTAATTGTTACTTTTGAAACCTTTTTATATGATACATCATTGATCTCTTCACCCCCACTTATAACGTTGACAGTTCTCTTGGGTGGAGGTGGTTTTGGAGGCTCTTGCCTATTTTTCATGTATGCTTGTTTACCTTTTTCACTGAATAACCCAGTGAGATACCCTTGTTTTAACAAATGATCAACTTCACCCTGCAGAAATCTGCAATCTGCTATTTTATGCCCGTGATCGTTGTGAAATTCACACCAATGATCAGGATTTCGTCTGTTTGGGTTCGATCTCATCTCCTTTGGCCATCGTATCTTATCTCCCATGCTTCTTAAAACAGCTACAAGTTCAGAGGTGCTTACGTTGAAGTTGTAACCACCGAACCTTGCCTTTAGACTTCCATCATCATCTCGTGACCCCTGTGTGTTCCGATCATCCCCGAACCTTGATGAGGAGCCTGATTCCCTATTTTTAGATTTGTGATCGTACCTTTGATTATCTTGCCTTGACCGTGAGTCCTTCCCCGCAGGTCCCATGTAAGGCTCGTACCTGTTTTTACCAGATCTTTTTTAATTTTCTACACGCCTTGGGCTTACTTTTTCTTCTGTTTATGTCGTAAAATAATATCTTCTTCAATCCTCATCTTTGTACTGTATCTGTTGTAAACATCATTCCATGTTGTTGCTGGGAATTCTCGAAGGCTTTCCTTGAGTCGTCTCGTAGCTTCTGAACTCTTCACATTCAGATTGCTGGTGAAGGCTATAGCCGCCCAATTGTCAGGTACTCGTGGCAACGTCATTCTTTCCCGTTGAAATCTGTCCACGAATTCTCTAAGAAACTTCGAATCTCCTTGCTTGATTTTGAAGATGTCTTCCATTCTCTTTTCAACTTTTTGAGCTCCCGAGTGTGCTTTGTTAAATAAATCTGCAAGCTCAGCAAAAGAATTTATAGAATTTTCAAGTAAAAGAGAATACCATGTTAGTGCCCCTTTAGTGAGTGTTTCACCGAATTTTTTGACCAAGACTGATTCAATCTCCTGCTTAGTCAAATCATTGCCCTTGACACCTGTTGTAAATGCAGTAACGTGATCTCATGGGTCCGTTGTCCCATCATACTTTGGAATATCAGGCATCTTGAACTTCTTTGGAATTGGGAGAGGGGCGGCACTTGGCTTCCAGGGCTGTTGAGAATATTTATCTATATTTACCCCCTTGATCACGGGTGGTACTCCGGGTATTTGTTCTATTCGGTCATTTTGCTCCTTAAGCTGTTTCTGCAATGTTAGTACTAGATTTTGTAAATCAGAATTAACTGGATTACCTGGGTCTCCCTCCTGTGTTTCACTGGGGGTTCCACCGCTGCCTGAATTAACCAGTCCAGAACGAGGATTCTCCAAAGTATTGTTATTTGGAGTAGGTGTGGGTGGAGCAGCAGGTAATTGACTAACAAAAGCTTGTAAAGCTTTGTTGACCTGAGTAGCCATAAGTTTTTGTAAAGCCTCATCCATAGCTTCAACATTCTCAAATTGAACTTGTTCTTCTGTGTGAGATCCTTCAGGAGTTCCTTCACGAGATCGTCATGGTGAACCTTGTGGAGAAGGAACTAATGCATTATTATCTCGTAGATCTCCCTGAAGTTGTTGGTTCGATTGATTTTCTTGGTTTCCTTGGATGTTGTCATTGTTGTTCGACATGGTTGATACAACAACGAAAATCAAGTTGAGATATAATCGATTATCAGATTCCCGGTAACGGAACCAATCCGTTTAACCAAAAAATAGATTTTTAGTCAAAGCTAGAATTTAGAAGAATACGGGTTACTGATAATCAGAAAGGTATGTAGAGAAAGAAATTTGTGAATAATACGATCAGAAAGCAAGTAAATCAAAGTATATTCCAATAGTATTTTTTTGTCCCTACAATTGTTTGTTCCTTCCCCTTTTATAGCTATTTTGGGGATATGAGCCTTACCTTTATTATAATACGGCTATTATGAGAAATTAATGACTTTAAATGTTACGTTATGCAATCATATACATTAAGTACATATTCTCTAACGTTTCCAGTATTTAATACTCATTAAATGCTGTATCTGGGCTCTTTTTTGCTGTCAGATTCATTCCTTTGATTCTTCACGATCTTTGACCTTTAAATGTCTTGAATAGGTACGAGCGTTGAATTACTTGTATGACTGCTTGCGCCTCCTCCATTTAACTTGCTCGTATCTGTTGTTGCTCGTATCTGTTAACCAACCTTAATTCTTTGACTGTTTGACCAGTCTACGTGTCATGACACGTCACCATATACATATAAATACAATTTTTTCCAATACACTTTACCAATTCTTGTTTCCTCCCACGAGAAGAAAATTTACAAGATTCACCAGGCATCTCCTGCTCCACCATCACAATAAGCTCCTGAATTAAGTTTCGCCCTACTTTGGAAAATCCCTTTTCCCCAATTTATATTTGTCACACACACACACACACACATATATATATATACTAGATGGGATAGGCCCGTGCAAGCCCGGCCCAACATTTTGTATTATACTGTGTTTTATTTTGGCAAATATTATATGAATGTCAAAACTCAAGCACAAGGGAAAATTGTATCTACTGAGACGTTTTATTGCTAAAAATTTGCCAGTGGTGTTTGTGTACATGTTGTTATGATCTTCTTTAATCTCATGTAATGTAATGGTTACGGATCAGATTATGTGTCTGGTTTATTACTGTGTGCAAATCTTTCATAAAACACAAGTACTGTAATTTAGTGGGATTGTAGGTGCAGGAAGTTCAAATTCCTGATTTTTCCAAAGATAGTGGGTAGCCAATAAATCCATACTCAGGCTGCTAGCATTTGAGAATTGATGAAAAATTCTTATCCAAATGAGTGTTTCTTTTTTGGAAAAATAAAATTATCACTAATTCATGAGAGAGTCTCACTTTTTATGAGCACAACTGATGCATGAGAGAGTACATTGTCATCAACTAACACTAAGAAGCATATACTGACAACATAGACTTTTTTTTGGTGGAAATAAAAAGTTTAATTAATCACCATGAAACAAATACATTTACATCCATCAAACAATCATCAAAACGCCATAACCGAACCCAGCCTACTACTGCACTTTGCCTCTTTGTACAAAACTTCTATCCAGCTTGTGCCATTGCTATGTTTCCTCTCTTTATAACATCAATGCATCTATATTTACAGTCGTACTTGGTCTGTTCCAATATCTTCTATGGTGTTGGCACTTTTTGCAACCATAGAGCTTCATTTGGCCTTCCATATGTGATATACCACAGCTCAAATGCTCTGCCTATTTACCATGTAGCTGCTCTAGCCATCCTGTGCAACAACCCATTTACCTCTATGTTATGTATGCCCATCCCAACCCAGTCTGGTAACTTACAAAGAGCTACATTCAAACTCCTAAAGTATATTAGAAACTAAAAATTCCAAGCATATCTGAGTGCACATTTGCTTAGACAGACAAAGAGAAAACAAGTCAAGTCACATCACATTGATGTATGGACATATAAACTAAAACATACACATATATAAGAAGGAAGTTATTAACTAAAAAACTAATACTGTACTAACTTGTTTCCAAGAGAGAAGTTGAGGCTCCTTTTACACCAACTGTATTCTCGATCCGCTCTTTGCTAAATTGGCAGGAAGTTGGTACCTCCATGAAATTATCAATAGGATTATGTGTTGTAGAATGAAGGTATACCGTTCGTCGTTGAATTAAGTTTAATTCTCTTCAGTCCTCCGACATCTCTCTATATATTTAACGGCGTCTCTGTTTTATTATGACGCCTCTTTCTTCAGAGCATTAACGCTTCCCTTTTTTGGTGGCATATGGAATCAATAGTTTTTTCAAGCCTAGACATCTTTTTATAGTCAGAAAACTTGATCGCTGCCAAAAAAAATGAAGAAACTTCTGTTAAAGTTGCTAAATTTCTCTACACAAACCATTATCGGACTATGAAAACAATTATGCATGAGATATTACTACAACTCATTTTGATACACCAGTAAACGTACTCTAACAATAAACTAATATCAGCCCTCTATTGATCCACCCTCTCCCCTAATCATCATAAGGCTAAAGAAACCAAAATTGACAACAACTTATGCTCATGTTGGTCAAACTAACAATTTTCTTTTCAAAGGCATCTAACTGAATGAATGAACTCCGGTATCCAAATGTAGAGAAAATCTAGATTTTTCTAAGATGACCTACATCATCTTCCAAGCAGTAGCTATGATATGATTTAGCCCCAGGAAAATAAGAACAAAAGCCATTAATACTCCTCGGGACAACAGAGATAAAAATAAATCACAAACACCTAAAAGATAGAGAAGACAAAAATATGCATGTCAAATTTAATAGAAATGGTAATTCATTGAAGAATTTATTCAAACACCTAGAAGAGAAGGCATTGGTAGTAATTTTATACCTTCAAAACTCACCACTAACTATGGCACGTCTAATTGCCAAAATAAAAGCTAAGTAAACTGATACTGAAAAATAAATTAGAAAACTCAGCTAAAAGGGGAAAATCAGAAAACGGCATATCAAAAGATACAATCTTCAAACCTGTATTTCAGGTCAATTTGAGTCTTCAAGTAAACTAAAACTGAAAAATATCTTGGGAAACTTAGCAAAAAAGAAAAGATAAGAAAACTTATATATAAAGACATAATTTTTAGATGGATTAAATCAAGAATTCAAGAAATTATCAAAATCATTAACTAAACATGGATGATTACTGTAATTGGATCTATTAATTTTAGAAAACAAAAAAGAATCAGAATACTATGAATTAACAGGGGATTAGCTGATTTACAATAAACTTTGACTCTTACATGAGAACTCACTGTATCTTTTTTTGATTGGGTAACTTCGTCCAAGATCAGAGTAATACACAAAATACCATCCGTAGAAGAAAATCATCCTATATAATAATTACCTTCAAATAAGTAGAAAATTCGAAATAGAACTTCTCAAGCAGCAGTCGCTATAACCCCTGATTAGCAAAGGTTGTGTTCTTCAGAGAAACCCAAGAGGAAAACCAAACAAAATACTAAAAGCTTAAGCTCGAAGTTCACAGAGAAAAAACTAAGGTAATCCAAAAATAAAGTTCTGGAGAGGAGAGTATCCGTAGGCGTATAATTTTCTGTACTATACGGAATTACTTTGTAGCTGTCAAAAGTAATCTACGTGTTGCGTTGTAAATATAATGAGTCAGCCCAAGATGTAAAACATGTCACTGTTAG
Organism: Nicotiana attenuata; assembly: GCF_001879085.1. Lineage (NCBI taxonomy): Eukaryota > Viridiplantae > Streptophyta > Magnoliopsida > Solanales > Solanaceae > Nicotiana > Nicotiana attenuata. The sequence goes on from NC_031989.1 coordinate 28,015,818, forward strand.
AGCTAAAGTAGCAGTGAAAGGTCAAAAGTGGGCTTTGAAAATACCTAAATAGTTTACTGTATTTAAAAAATGGTGTGATGGCAGTTGATGTAATAATGTTGAAAAGCAGGGGAAAAAATATGATGGCTGAAGCTGGCATGTCGACGAAGAGCAGGCTGCTTCACCTGCTCCTACGGTGCTGCTTATATATATATATATATATATATATATATATATAATTCTGCATCTATCCCCAACTGTTTGGCTGTCCGCTGACCTTCTTATTCTTAATTATATAGGAGAAAATGCCCAAAGTGGTCATTTATCTTTGGGTTTAAACTCAAAATCATCCCTATACTTTGACAAGGTGCACTTATAGTCCTCTTTATATTGTCAAATTAGTTCACTTTCAGTCCCTCCTCAAGCATTTTTTTTTTAAACTGCGAAAAAGAGAGTAAACCTCACATGACCAGTATGCTTCCTAGAGTCAAATTTCCTTTTTCTCCCTTTTTTCTGGTTCTTTAGCCCTTATTCTTTCAGCAATGTGAATTTAAGTTTAAAAACAATCATGAAAAAGCAGAAGTTGAATCTTAAAAACCAGTTAGCACAAAAATAAACTATTGTACTATTGCAATATCGACCAATACTGAAACAACCCACCAGATTCAAAATCCTTGGTCAACGACTCTAATTAAGTGTCATTTCAGAACATAATTTAGAAGGATACACAACATTCTCTCTGATTTTTCTTAGTAAAAGTAAAACATATGTCAGTAATACCAAACTTCTAACTAGAAGCATAACACCATAAGATTCAAATCGAGCTCTTGCTAGAAACAGTAGAACACATGTTAACATTCTTAATAATAGCTATGAACAAAGAAGATCGAAACGAGCCCAAACAGATGGATGAAATCAGGTTACTGTGCAGCTTCCGCATCAACACTGGAGTGAGCAGGTCCACCATCACTTGCCAAAAAGAAATAATCAAGATAACACAGGAAGGTAAAGCAAAGTTGGCTCATAAATTAAAGGCATCACTTTTCTCATTATCACTTGTCCATATAGAAAATTATAACGCAATTCCAACCCTCACAAGGGTGAAAACCATGAACAGGAAAATGTACGCATTATTTTGGCACAAGATACAAGTTGCAATGACAATAGAGTAAGATATTTTATATGCAGATCAGATTGTGGGAACTTGCCAAAGCCACATAAGCACAAGTGCATCGACAGTCCAGATGCACCTAGACCTAATTATAAGAAATCTCAAGTTCATAGATCAAAATCTAGCCAAGTGTTAAAACTAAAGACTGTACAATAGACCAAACAGGCCAGAATGCCTTTGGGCCTTCACAATATTGACCCAAAACAAACAAACTACCGAGCAAAAATCAAATAGAAAGTAGGGTTGATGGTTAAAATCTCATGATTTCGAACCAAACACATTAAGAGACATGTGCATCCAAACTAGGATGTTTATACTTGTTTAACCAAAAATTGGGATTTCGGCCAAATCTTATTTTAGAACAATTCGGGTTATTGATAATCAAATAGAAATAGGAATAATTGATATAAATAACAGCTGAATAGAAAGCAAAGTAAATCAGTATATTCCAATAGTATTTCGTGTCCTCACAAATATTTATTCCTCACCTTTTTATAGTTATTTCTAAGTAATATATTTTTTTCCTTCCCATAATGGAGTCATTAAGGATAATTAATGGCATTTAATGTAACGTTATAATTGGTAATCATAACTGATTCAATACAGATTACATAACGCTTTCCATAATTAATGTCTATTAATTACCAATAATATGTATCTATACCCTTTTTGCTATTTAGGTTTCACTCTTCTGATGCGATTCTTGAATATTAAGAGGTTCGAGCACCTATCCTTTCTGATTTTCTTGAATCTCTGCCCGTGCCTATTGAAGCTCGTGCCTCTTCAACTATTCTTTGCCAATTGTCACTCTTTGACCAGTCTACGTGTCATGACATGTTACCTTATAATTAATCCTATATATGAACTTAATTTTCCCCAATACAGATAGTCCCCCCACTTGCCATTTATTCATCAATAGAATATTTGGGAAGTGGATCTCTTTAAAGCGGGAATATTTGCCGCCATTAATTCTTCTCTGGAACTGACGCTTCATATGTCACTTCCATTTAATGTTCATAACACGTGGCATCTCCCGATTGGTTCTGCAACTTTTCAGCGCCTTTTAGGGCTTTTTTACGGCTTCATCAATTACGAAACGACAGCTTCCATCATGACGCTTCCATCATTGCACATTTTCCTTTGACGTTTGCTTCTGAGTATAAATATAACTTTTTATCTTTGTCTTTCTCATAAAAGGTTTAGAATATTCAGTTCTTGTTTTCTTCTTCTTCGTACTACTATGTCTTCTTCAAACCCTAACCCTCGGAGAGTCCCCATTGTTGATAACCTTCCTCTTGCTCCTGTTAGAAGTAGGAGAGGAGGAAGACTTCGTAGTTTAGGATCTTCATCATTACGCGGCCCTTCTCTTCCTTCAACGAGTTCTACTCCACCTTCTAGAACTAGAGGTTCTCTTTCCTAGAGGTCTTCGTCTAGAAGTAAAGCGCCCAATGAACCTCTTCGTGAACCTTTGGTAGATGAAATTGTTCCTGCTGAACTATCTTTTTACACTGATAGAGAATCCATCAGAAACTAAGTTTCTTCTATGTCTTCTTTAGATCGTGCTGATATTTACCCATCTCAAATCATTGAAGGTTTTATTTTTGTGGTTCGTGGGGATTGCCATTGGAGTCATGATTTCCCTATTATAATTCCCAATGCAAACCAAAGAATTACTTCTTACTTGACTGGGTTTTCTTTTGTATATACATACCCTTTTACACTGAATTTTAAGCCCCCTATTGACCCTGTTATCATCGAATTCTGTCGTTTTTTCGACGTTTGTTTAGGACAAATTGGCCACATCGTGTGGAGGGTTGTTGCTTGTTTGAGGCATTTGGCCAACATGGCCAGTTTGCCTTTTACTTTCTTCCATTTGATCCACCTTTATTCTCCCAAACTTTTCCGCCATGGAATTTTTATTTTAGTAGCGAGAAGCAAGAGAGTTCTGGTTATCCTTGAGGATGATAAAGACCGTGGCTGGTATGCCAGGTTTGTTGCTGCCNTTGACAGATTCCCCATGGTGTTGGAAATATAATTACTTGATGCAAAGTTGAAGGAACGGCGTCCATCTCGTGGATCCATGATCTCCCAAGAATCATATTGTAAGCCATCTCCATGTCTACTACCTGGAACTTTGTGTCTTTGATGACTCCTTCAGCAAATATGGTGAGCGTTACCTCTCCTTTTGTAACGACGCTGGAATTATCAAACCCAAATAGAGTATGTGCCTTTGGTATTACTTTTTCTTTAGCTTGCATCTCACGTAATACTCGTATCAAAATAATGTTCACAGAACTACCTGGATCAATCAAAACTCATTTCACGTTAGTGTCATGTACAAGTAAAGATATTACCAGTGCGTCGTTATGTGGAGTTAATAGACCCTCGGCATCTGCATCATCGAACTAATATTTTCTCCCTCCAAGACATGTCGAGGCCGCTTCCCGTGGGTAATTGTTACTTTTGAAACCTTTTTATATGATACATCGTTGATCTCTTCACCCCCACTTATAACGTTGACAGTTCTCTTGGGTGAAGGTGGTTTTGGAGGCTCCTGCCTGTTCTTCATGTATGCTTGTTTACCTTTTTCACTGAATAGCTCAGTGAGATACCCTTGTTTTAACAAATGATCAACTTCACCCTGCAGAAATCTGCAATCTGCTGTTTTATGCCCGTGATCGTTGTGAAATTCACACCAATGATCAGGATTTCATCTGTTTGGATTCGATCTCATCTCCTTTGGCCATCGTACCTTATCTCCCATGCTTCTTAAAACAGCTACGAGTTCAGAGGTGCTTAAGTTGAAGTTGTAACCATCGAACCTTGCCTTTAGACTTCCATTATCATCTCGTGACCCGCGTGTGTTCCGATCATTCCCGAACCTTGATGAGGAGCCTGATTCTTTATTCCTTGACCTGTGATCGTACCTCTGATTATCCTGCTTTGATCGTGAGTCTCTCCCCGCAGGTCCCATGTATGGATCGTACCTGTTTTTACCAGATCTTTTTTCACTTTCTGCACGTCTTGAGCTTACTTTTTCTTCTTTTTTATGTCGTAAAATAATATCTTCTTCAATCCTCATCTTTGTATTGTATCTGTTATAGACGTCATTCCATGTCGTTGCTGCAAATTCTCGGAGGCTTTCTTTGAGGCGCCTCGTAGCTTCTGAACTGTTCTCATTCAAGTTGCTTGTGAAGGCTATGGCTGCCCAGTTGTCAGGTACACGTGGCAATGTCATTCTTTCACGCTGAAATCTGTCCACGAATTCTCTAAGCAATTCTGAGTCTCCTTGCTTGATCTTGAAGATATCTTCCATTCTTTTTTCAACTTTTTGAGCTCCCGAGTGTGCTTTGGTAAAAGAATCTGCAAGCTCAGCAAAAGAATTTATAGAATTTTCGGGTAAAAGAGAATATCATGTTAACGCTCCTTTAGTGAGCGTTTCACCGAATTTTTTGACTAAGACTGATTCAATCTCCTGCTTAGTCAGGTTGTTGCTCTTTACACCTGTTGTAAATGCTGTAACATGGTCTCGTGGGTCTGTTGTTCCATCGTACTTTGGCATATCAGGCATTTTGAACTTCTTTGGACTTGGGAAAAGAGCAGCACTTGGCTTCCAAGGCTGTTGAGAATACTTATCCATATCTACCCCCTTGATCACGGGCAGTACTCAGGGTATTTGTTCTATGCGGTCATTTTGCTCCTTAAGCTGTTTCTGCAATGTTAGTACTAGATTTTGTAAATCAGAATTAACTGGATTACCTGGGTCTCCCTCCTGTGTTTCACTAGGGGTTCCACCGCTGCCTAAATTAACCAGTCCAGAACGAGGATTCTCCAAAGTATTGTTATTTGGAGTAGGTGTGCGTGGAGCAGCAGGTAATTGACTAACAAAAGCTTGTAAAACTTTGTTGACCTGAGTAGCAATAAGTTTTTGTAAAGCATCATCCATAGCTTCAACATTCTCAAATTGAACTTTTCTTCTGTGTGAGATCCTTCATGAGTTCCTTCACGAGATCGTCGTGGTGAACCTTGTGGAGAAGGAACTAATGCATTATTGTCTCGCAGATCTCCCTGTAGTTGTTGGTTCGATTGATTTTCTTGGTTTCCTTGGATGTTGTCATTGTTGTTCGACATGGTTGATACAACAAAGAAAATCAAGTTGAGATATAATCGATTATCAGATTCCCGGTAACGGAACCAATTTGTTTAACCAAAAAATAGATTTTTAGTCAAAGCTAGAATTTAGAAGAATACGGGTTACTGCTAATCAGAAAGGTATGTAGAGAAAGAAATTTGTGAATAATATGATTAGAAAACAAGTAAATCAAAGTATATTCCAATAGTGTTTTCTTGTGTCTACAATTGTTTGTTCCTTCCCTTTTTATAGCTATTTTGGGGATACGAGCCTTACCTTTGTTATAATAAGGCTATTATGAGCAATTAATGACTTTAAATGTTACGTTATGCAATCATATACATTAAGTACATATTCTCTAACGTTTCCAGTATTTAATACTTATTAAATGCTGTATCTGGGCTCTTTTTTGCTGTCAGATCCATTCCTTTGATTCTTCACGATCTTTGACCTTTAAATGTCTTGAATAGGTACGAGCGTTGAATTACTTGTATGACTGCTCGCGCCTCCTCCATTTAACTTGTTCGTATCTGTTGTTGCTCGTATCTGTTGTTGCTCGTATCTGTTAACCAACTTTAATTCTTTGACTTTTTGACCAGTCTACGTGTCATGACACGTCACCATATACATATAAATACAATTTTCCCCAATACAATCATGTTTGTTAATAATTGTCCAAGTAATATTAGTGACAATTTTAACAGCAGAGGCAGAAAATGTGTTGCAAGATTCCTTGGGAGGATTTCTTTTCAACCCCTTCGGGAAAATCCTCTTTTTTTGGACCCTCTTCTACTAGGTACAGGCCTTATGTTGCATTAAAGTCATTAACCATCCAAAACTGGCATGCTTGTGTCTATACTGTATGTAAACATCATAGGACTGGACAGAGCACCAGAACCATAAGCTAACATAGTACTAACTGTACTAAGGAGTTAAAATATAAAGAAATAAACAAATTAAAAAGCCAAAGGATTCAACATATAGCATAGATATATAACGGGCAGCCCGGTGCACAAAATATCCTGCATTTACGCTGGGTCCGAGGAAGGTCAAACAAGAGAATATCTAGATCTTAAACTTATTCAATTTTATCGCAAAATTAAGTGGCAATATATAATGTAAAATGAGATATGCCAACATGAATTATCTTTCAGGAACCAAAACAGAAGATATATATTAAGGCTTTGTTACTCATGGATCAAGATATGTTGTCTGCTTATCATGCCAAAAGCGCTGTTGTTTGATATACCAAAGAACTGACTTTGAACGGGATTCTTGAAATGCTAAAAATAATTTTTATGGTCCTCAACCACACCCTTCCTTCTCCATCTTTTTCTTCAAAAACTTAAGCTATTTATACTGAGATAAATGTCATATAATATTGCTTAAATAAGGAAGTAAAGATACAACAACATTACTTTATAGGATAGACCTCAATAGTAATATATATATATATATATATATATATATATATATATATATATATATATATATATATATATATATATATATATATATATATATATATATATGAAAAAGNAAGGACTTAAAGAATAGTCTGCATTTTTGTTTTCTGAAAATGCTTCTGTTAATCTCATGACTAAATAACATGAGTTTCATAAAAGAGGGCCCTTTTATATTTCGACACTTAATGAAGAAGACGTCTCAACTTCATAATGGTGTTAGCATACGATAAAAGAAATAGGAACACACATGTTTGTTTTGAATAACATTGACAAGTTTTTATTTCTGAACCTTGACAAGTTTTGAATAATACTTTACATGTATTTGAATTACATCTATAACTTTCTCGTAACTGTTTTCCTTGTAACAGATTTTTACAAAAGAAGAACAATAGATACAGGGTTTTTCCTTATAACCCATTTTAGTACATAGTCTTTACCCTAACCGTTTTGAGGTATATTGGATCCCCTTAGCTCCAAAACATTAGGAAGGGTTTGAAAGGTGACTCCATTGTTCTCATGGGAAAGAACACTATGATGGATGCCATGACTTTGTAACTTTCACTCCGCACTTGACTCTTCTAGGCTTGATTTTTCCTCAATCTTCTTTGCCTTTTTTATATATACTTGTGTATATTATGTAGTCCCCCAAGTGTTTGAGTGTTGAAGTATGAAGCCTCGAGCACTTGATAGTCTCTTTCACTTGGTCCTTTTCCTGAAAAGGAAATACATACGGGACTCGGAGGTGCGATTATAGATGAAGACTGCTTAACCCGTTTATATTTCTATCAGAATAATTGTAACCCTGGGCCAGGAATTTTAGTTTATTCCATTTTGCCTTACAGATCGTGACTCATCATTTAGTATGGGTTAGCGTTTTGCCTATCATCTAAAATCGTTAGTAAATTTTCAACAATTCAAAAAATAAAATGTAACATGGTGATACCTGACCGTGGGTTTTTCCTTAGAAGTAGTATCTCTTCAAATGAACAACATTCCAATGTGAAGGAAGCACCTTCCCGTCCATTGTTTCCAATTCATATGCTCATTTTCCTGCAATATCACGAACTCTGTAGGGTCCTTCCCAGGTTGGACTTAGTTTACCCGCGTTGGCTGCCTTTGTAGATTGAAAAACCTTTTTAAGCACGAAGTCCCCAATTTTGAAGAATCGCAGGCGTGCTTTCCTGTTGTAATATCGTTCGATCACTTGTTTTTGTGCTGCCATTCTTATTAACGCAACTTCTCTCCTGCCTTCCAGTAGATCCAAATTGACCCGCATCTCTTCATCATTAGACTCTTGTGTTGCTTGTGAGAATCTTGTGCTTGGTTCTCCTATTTCAACCGGGATCAATGCCTCAGCTCCGTAAACCAAAGAGAAGGGTGTTTCTCCTGTGCTCGTTTTTGTTGTTGTGCGGTATGCCCATAAAACTCCGGGTAACACTTCAGGCCAATTACCCTTTGACTCCTCTAATCGTTTCTTTAAATTGTTGATTATGACTTTGTTTGTTGATTCTGCTTGCCCATTACCCACTGGGTGATATGGTGTAGATGTAATCCTTTTAATTTGCCAACTCTCAAAAAACTCTGTGACTTGAGCTCCGATAAATTGAGGGCCATTGTACATACGATTTCTTTTGGTACACCAAATCGGCATATGATATTTCGCCAAATAAAGTCCTTGACTTCCTTTTCTCGTACCTGTTTGAAGGCTTCTGCCTCTACCCATTTAGTAAAATAATCAGTAAGTACGAGCAAAAATTTTACCTGTCCTTTTGCTTGTGGTAAGGGACCCACGATATCCATTCCCCACTTCATGAATGGCCATGACGCGGTGACCGGATGTAATAACTCCGCAGGTCTATGCATGTTGTTACCGTACCTTTGACATTTATCACATTTGGCCACGAAACTTTCCGCTTCTTCTTCCATTTTTGGCCAATAGTAACCTGCCCTGATTAAGGTTCTTACCAATGATCTTCCTCCAGCGTGATTTGCACAATGCCCCTCATGTATTTCCCTCATTACGTATTCTGTTTGAGAAGGACCGAGGCATCTAGCTAAGGGGCCATCGAACATTTTACGATATAAGTTGCCTTGATTTAAACAGTAGCGAGCAGCCTTTTTGCGAAGTGCATGGGCTTTTTTCTTGTCATCAGGGACGGTTCCATACTGCAAAAAAGCTACAATCTCGTTCCTCCAATCCCAAGTTAAATTATTAAAATTTACCTCATTCTTGTCAGGGTCGAGAATTGAATGAAATAAATGAATAACTGAGGTATTTGCATTGCTTGCCACGTCAGTCACAGATGCGAGATTAGCTAAAGCGTCTGCTTCAAGATTTTCATCCCTTGGTATTTGTGCAACTTTCCAAGTTTGAAATTGCCTTATTAGCTCCCGCACCTTTTCTAAATATTGCTGCATCCTTGCTTCTCTGGCTGTATAAGTCCCCAGCATTTGATTAACCACGAGTTGCGAATCGCTCTTGATTATAATCTGATTTATGCCATTCTCGTGTCAGTTCTAAACCTGCAATCACAGCCTCATACTCTGCCTCATTGTTAGTTATTGAATGACATTTGATAGCCTGCCGAATGGTTTCACCCGTAGGTGGTACCAAAACAATCCCTAAACCTGCTCCTTTTACATTAGATAAACCATCAGCGAATAAAGTCCAAGTTCCTGGATTAGCTCCATTGAGCACCTGTAATTCTTTTTGTGCTTCTAATTGCATATCGTGGCTAAAATCAGCCATGAAATCAGCTAACACTTGTGATTTTATAGCAGTTCTAGGTTGGTACGTGATTTCGTATTCACTTAACTCTATTGCCCACTTAGCCAACCTACCTGATAATTCATGCTTATGCAATATATTACGTAAAGGATAGGCGGTTACTACAGCAATAGGATGACACTGAAAGTAAGGCCTTAACTTCCTAGATGCCATGATTAATGCACGTGCAAGCTTTTCCAATTGAGGATACCGCGTTTCCGCATCTATCAAAGATTTACTAACATAATAGATAGGGGATTGTTTATCTTATTCTTCTCGAACCAAAACCGCACTTACCGTTACTTCTGAAACAACAAGGTAAATGAGCAGTCTTTCCCCATCCTTTGGTTTTGCTAGTAATGGTGGATTTGATAAGTACACTTTCAAATTCTTGAGTGCTTGCTGACACTCTTCGTTCCATTCAAAACGATCCTGCTTCTTAAGAGTTGAGAAGAATTTAAAACATTTCTCTGATGATTTAGAAATGAATCTTCCCAAGGCTGCAATCCTCCCTGTTAATCTTTGAACTTCTTTTTTGCTTGTAAGTATTTCAGGGATTGCCTCAATGTCCTTAATCTGTGCAGGATTCACCTCAATACCACGATTAGAAACAAGAAAACCTAAAAATTTACCTAATGCCACACCAAATGCACATTTTTCAGGATTTAACTTCATGTTATATTTTCGCAAAATTTTAAAGGTTTCAGATAGATGCGATATATGATCTCCTAAATGCTGAGTTTTAACAAGCATATCATCTATATATACCTCCATAGTTTTTCCCAAATGCTCTTGAAACATTTTGGTAACTAACCTCCGATACGTTGCTCCTGCATTCTTTAGACCAAAGGGCATTACTTTAGAACAGTAAGTCCCCCTGTGTGTTATGAAGGAAGTTTTTTCTTCATCTCCTGGATCCATTTTAATCTGATTACACCCTGAATATGCATCTAAAAAACTTAATAGTTCATGACCTGCAGTTGCATCAATCAATTGATCTATGTGTGGCAGTGGAAAAAAATCTTTAGGGCAAGCTTTATTAAGATCTGTGTAATCTACACAAACCCCCCACTTACCGTTCTTTTTTGGTACTACAACAGTGTTGGCTAACCGGTTAGGGTACTTTACCTCACAAATAGAGCCAATTTTAAGCAATTTTTGGACTTCTTCTTGAATCGCCTGATTCTTGAAAGTTCCTTGCTTTCTTTTCTTTTGCTTGACTGGAGGATATGAAGGATCTTCATTTAGTTTATGAGTCATCACCTCCGGTGGTATACCTGTCATGTCAGTGTGGGACCAAGCAAAATAGTCTGCGTTAGCTTTTAAAAATTTAATTAACTTACGCTTCACCTCCGAGCTAAGATTAGCTCATATATACACTTTTCTTTCTGGCCAGTGTATAAACAAAACCACAGCCTCCAGCTCTTCTATCGTCGTTTTGATGTTTTCATTTTCCTCTAGTTCTTGAATGGAATCGGGCCTTGAATCTACATCTGTTTGTTCTCGTTCAGTTGAGGTTGATGCTACGTTATCCTCAACTGAATTCTGTAATTGCTATTTTTTTCACCCTTCATGCTTGAGTCTGTCACGGAGTTGATGTTCCTAGATGTCTGTTGATCTCCCCCGATTTGACAGATTCCCCATGGTGTTGGAAATATAATTACTTGATGCAAAGTTGAAGGAACGGCGTCCATCTCGTGGATCCATGATCTCCCAAGAATCATATTGTAAGCCATCTCCATGTCTACTACCTGGAACTTTGTGTCTTTGATGACTCCTTCAGCAAATATGGTGAGCGTTACCTCTCCTTTTGTAACGACGCTGGAATTATCAAACCCAAATAGAGTATGTGCCTTTGGTATTACTTTTTCTTTAGCTTGCATCTCACGCAATACTCGTATCAAAATAATGTTCACAGAACTACCTGGATCAATCAAAACTCGTTTCACGTTAGTGTCATGTACAAGTAAAGATATTACCAGTGCGTCGTTATGTGGAGTTAATAGACCTCGGCATCTGCATCATCGAACTAATATTTTCTCCCTCCAAGACATGTCGAGGCCGCTTCCCGTGGGTAATTATTACTTTTGAAACCTTTTTATATGATACATCATTGATCTCTTCACCCCCACTTATAACGTTGACCGCTCTCTTCGGTGAAGGTGGTTTTGGAGGCTCTTGCCTATTTTTCATGTATGCTTGTTTACCTTTTTCACTGAATAACTCAGTGAGATACCCTTGTTTTAACAAATGATCAACTTCACCCTGCAAAAATCTGCAATCTGCTGTTTTATGCCCGTGATCGTTGTGAAATTCACACCATTGATCAGGATTTCGTCTGTTTGGATTCGATCTCATCTCCTTTGGCCATCGTACCTTATCTCCCATGCTTCTTAAAACAGCTACGAGTTCAGAGGTGCTTACGTTAAAGTTGTAACCACCGAACCTTGACTTTAGACTTCCATCATCATCTCGTGACCCATGTGTGTTCCGATCATTCCCGAACCTTGATGAGGAGCCTGATTCCCTGTTTCTAGGTTTGTGATCGTACCTTTGATTATCTTGCCTTGACCGTGAGTCCTTCCCCGCAGGTCCCATGTAAGGCTCGTACCTGTTTTTACCAGATCTTTTTTCATTTTCTACACGCCTTGAGCTTATTTTTTCTTCTGTTTTATGTCGTAAAATAATATCTTCTTCAATCCTCATCTTTGTACTGTATCTGTTGTAGACATCATTCCATGTTGTTGCTGGGAATTCTCGAAGACTTTCCTTGAGTCATCTCGTAGCTTCTGACTCTTCTCATTCAAATTGCTGGTGAAGGCTATAGCCGCCCAATTGTCAAGTACTCGTGGCAACATCATTCTTTCCCGTTGAAATCTGTCGACGAATTCTCTAAGCAACTCCGAATCTCCTTGCTTGATTTTGAAGATGTCTTCCATTCTCTTTTAAACTTTTTGAGCTCCGAGTGTGCTTTGATAAATAAATCTGCAAGCTCAGCAAAAGAATTTATAGAATTTTCAGGTAAAAGAGAATACCATGTTAGTGCCCCTTTAGTGAGTGTTTCACCGAATTTTTTGACCAAGACTGATTCAATCTCCTGCTTAGTCAAATCATTGCCCTTGACACCTGTTGTAAATGCAGTAACGTGATCTCGTGGGTCCGTTGTCCCATCATACTTTGAAATATCAGGCATATTTAACTTCTTTGGAATTGGGAGAGGGGCGGCACTTGGCTTCCAGGGCTGTTGAGAATATTTATCTATATCTACCCCCTTGATCACGGGTGGTACTCCGGGTATTTGTTCTATGCGGTCATTTTGCTCCTTAAGCTGTTTCTGCAATGTTAGTACTAGATTTTGTAAATCAGAATTAACTGGATTACCTGGGTCTCCCTTCTGTGTTTCACTGGGGGTTCCACCGCTGCCCGAATTAACCAGTCCAGAACGAGGATTCTCCAAAGTATTGTTATTTGGAGTAGGTGTGGGTGGAGCAGCAGGTAATTGACTAGCAAAAGCTTGTAAAGCTTTGTTGACCTGAGTAGCGATAAGTTTTTGTAAAGCATCATCCATAGCTTCAACATTCTCAAATTGAACTTGTTCTTTTGTGTGAGATCCTTCAGGAGTTCCTTCACGAGATCGTCGTGGTGAACCTTGTGGAGAAGGAACTAATGCATTATTGTCTCGCAGATCTCCCTGAAGTTGTTGGTTCGATTGATTTTCTTGGTTTCCTTGGATGTTGTCATTGTTGTTCGACATAGTTGATACAACAAAAAGAAAATCAAGTTGAGATATAATTGATTATCAGATTCCCGGCAATGGAACCAATTTGTTTAACCAAAAATGGATTTTTAGTCAAAGCTAGAATTTAGAAGAATACGGGTTACTGATAATCAGAAAAGTATATAGAGAAAGAGATTTGTGAATAATATGATCAGAAAGCAAGTAAATCAAAGTATATTCCAATAGTGTTTCGTTGTGTCACGACCCAAATTCCCAAACCCGGTCGTGATGGCGTCTCTCGTGAAGACAAGGCCAGCCAGAACAGTTGAAACACCTCTTTTAAACAATTAATTAACATAAGCATATATAAAACATGTTTAAGATAGCCATAATTGCGGAAACAACAATAATAACAAGGAAAACCATCCCGACACAGCCCAAACCGGGGTGTCACAACTCACGAGCGTCTATCAGAGTATAAATACAACTACAAGGCCTAAAATATACAAAAGAGAACTGATAAACATAAGGAAGAAATGCGGTGCTGCGAACGCTAGCAGTCACCTCGCTAAACTCCGATAAACTTAGCCTCCAATCAACTCAAACCCGCTACCGGGTGAACAAATACCTGCATCTGCACACGAGGTGTAGGGAGTAAAGTGAGTACTCCAACTCAGTGAGTAATAAAGGTAAATAACAACTGAGTAGTAAGAAATCACGTAAAGCAAACCAACATGCTGTATAGAAGCAGTGTAAAACCCTTTGAGAAAAGCAGTGAAGCTGTGAAATCTTTAGAAATATCTTAGCTCAGTTTAAACTCTTTTGAAAATGACTTTTTCAACAGTTACGCAATGAATGCAAAATAGTTAGTGTCGATAAGCACCAAAAATCCGCCCCTCGGGCACAAATACCACGGTATAACAGATAAAATTACAAGTAAATATGAAAGATGAACACATAAAAATTCGCCCCTCGGGCAATATCTCAGAATAGTACCAACCCCTCGGGCTACCTCACAATCACTCGTATCAGCCCCTCGGGCTCACTCTCAGAACAGTATCAGCCCCTCGGGCTACCTCATAGTCACTCGGGCTCACTCTCAGAACAATGGGTACCTGCGCTCACTGTGGGTGTGCAGACTCCGGAGGGGCCCCTTACGGCCCAAGCGCTATATCAACATAAGGCCTGAAAGCCTTCTCACATCACTCATAAGGCCTGAAAGCCTCCTCACATTACTCACAAGGCCTGAAAGCCTCCTCACGTCACTCAAGCCACTTCGTGGCACATAAATGTATCTCAGGCCCTCGGCCTCATATCACTCAGCATATCCTCACATATGGCCCTCGGCCTCACTCAGTCCGAAAATCATCACAAGCCCCTCGGGCATTAGTAAAACAGTAGTTCTCAGCCCAAAACATCATTTAGAAATATCATTTAAGCTTCAAATCTGAGTAAAAGTGGCTGAGTTCGTAAAACAGTAGATATCAACAGGAATGTAATAGATCAAAATAGCGAGGAAATAGTGATAAAAATCCTCGAAGGGTTCAAATAATTGGCACGAAGCCCGAGTATGGCAATCAGCCCAAATCATGGCGATAACAAATAAGTTTCAGTCAAATGCGCGGTAAAATCATCAATCGGGACGGACCAAGTCACAATCCCCAGTAGTAAAAGACCCCACGCTCATCATCCAACGCGTGTCTCACCTCAATATAGCACTACGATGTGCAATCCGGGGTTTCAAACCCTCAGGATATCATTTACAATCATTACTCACCTCGAACCGGCGAAATCTCTAGCTCGCGATGCCTTTGCTCCTCAAATCGGCCTCCACGCGCGTCGAGTCTAACCAAAATCAGAATGAATACATCACAATATGCTAAGGGAACAAAGCCCAAGCGAAAACAATCGAGAAATATCAAAAATCCAGAAATTAGCAAAACTCGAGCCCCGGGCCCACTTCTCGAAACTCAAAAATTTTCACATCAACGGATTCCTTATCTCGCCACGAGTTCATACATATAAAAATCACAAGAATCGGAGTTCAATTGACCCCTCAAATCCCTAATCTTAGTTTTCTTAAGTTCAAGCCCTAACCTCCATTTTCGTCCATGATTTTCTTAGATTTCCAGCCTTAATTCATGTAATAATACCATAGGATTGTGTTTTAAGTCCAAGAATCCTTACCTTATCGAAGCTCCTTGAAATCCCTCTTCAAAATCGCCCACAATTCTCCAAGTCCGAAGTTAGAAATGAGAAACCCTCAAAAATTCGCGAAGAAGACCAATTAAATATTCTGCCCAGTCATTACCGCATCTGCGGTCATATTGTCGCTTCTGCTACTTCCGCTTTTGCGGTCAATCCGCTTTTTGCGGAGATTCTCTTATGTCCATGATCCGCTTCTGCGGTCCAAAAGTCGCATCTGCGACTCCGCAGATGCGGTCCCCACTCCGCATCTGCGGTCCTGCCAAGCCCACACAAAACCCGCTCCTGCGATCTATCTTCCGCACCTGCGAGACCGCTTCTGCGGTTCCTTTTCCGCAGAAGCGGAAATACCAGAAGCAGCAGCCAAATCAAAATCTCCCAAGTCCAAAACTCTCCGTTAGCCATTCGGAATCACCCCGAGGCCCCCGGGACCTCAACCAAAAATACCAACACCTCCTATAACATCATTCAAACTTGTTCCCATCATTAAAACGCCTCAAACAACACCAAAACCATCAAATTACATCGAATTCAAGCCTAAGTTCTTCTAAAATTCCGAAACACGCATTCGATAAAAAACCCGACCAAACCACGTCCGAATGACCTGAAATTTTGCACACACATCCCAAATCACATAACGAAGCTACAGCAACTTCGGAATTCCATTCCGACCCTCGGAGCAAAATCTCACCTATCAACCGGAAATCGCCAAAATACTAACTTCGCCAATTCAAGCCTAATTCTACACCGGACCTCCAAAACCAATTCCGATCGCGCTCCAAATCATAAATCACCTAACGGAGCTAGCCAAATCATAAAAATTCCGATCCGAGCTCATATACAAATAAGTCAACTCTTGGTCAACCCTTTCAAATTCAAAGCCTTCAACTGAGACTATTCTTTCAAATTCATTCCGATTTTTTCTGAAAGCCAAAACCAACGATCTACATCGGTCATAATGCATAAGACGGGGCAAGTCATGCCCGAGAACTGGCGATCAAAGTGCAAAAGCTCAAAACAACCGGTTGGGTCGTTACATCCTCCCCCACTTAAACACACGTTCGTCCTCGAACGTTCCCAGAGTTGTTCTAGAAGCCAACCAATAGCTGAATAACCTTACCAATTATATACCCGGGGGTGATCCCACGTAACCCTATCTCATATAGGTGCGGTAACACATTGTAACTGAAAATTCACAACCCAATCTAGCCTATAAGCCATAGAACCACATTTCCATTTTTGAAATCATACACAAGATCAGAACCTCACATCTATATTCAGAATAAGCTCGAACCAGCTGTCATAACCCATACCTGCAACCTCAGATGCAATTACCTGATATACCAAATAACTCAAATACACGTAGCGATAACTTCCATTCACAGCAGCTGCACACAATGCCTGAATATCGGTAGACAACCCCTTATCACTAAAGCCTCATTTCCAACACTTTCATATACTACCCACGATAAATGAAACACGCAATAAACCATAACCATTTTCTCAGATCAACCCTTCATGAAGACATTTCTCCTCTGGCAATTACCATAATAAATTTTCGAGCCGAACCTCGATATTAACCTTCCAACATGCTGAAATCGAATTCGATCGTATTCATTAATGATCCCAACGATCTCTTCTGACCAAACACGCCACCCTGGTGACATGACACGTCAATACGGGCCTAAGCCACAATTAGCATAATACGCGCACCACTAAGCAACGGTCCGAACATACTCAAGTCATGAAAAAATGATTCAAATGAAAGAGCTGTACCTCAAGCTCACCAGTACCACCACAACACAAAATTGAGAACCCGTCTCACATCATAGAATAGAACACCCGAATCTAACCCGCAAGGTCATATCTCTACATAGCCTCGCTGCAATGCACGATCCTATCCAAACACTGCTCCACATGAGACACCTCAAGTCACTATGCCCCAAATTGACAACCACGCACAATTTGATGCCTAAAACCAAAGCGAATCATTACACCCTCGGTGAAACAAGTAACATAAACCACGCAAACCCGATAGGACATAACCAATACGCCACCCACCGAGCAATACCCAATCACTCTTCCCGCTCGACTTCCACTAAGAACCCCAATAGAACCGCACCATATGTGCCCATAACCAACAAATCATAACGTCTCACAACACAGAAGGCAACTCATAGATCTCCCAGTTTACCAACAGGCTCAATAACAATCGAACCCACGTATCCCTCAACCATACAATTCGGAGCCAACCAAGCCAACTCAAGCTAGGACACGCATCCACATTGGCCTACCAGCGAACTCTTTATTAAGGAAATCCTGAAGTTGTCCTCACAACTCCTCAACTCTGTCGGTGCCCTACGATATGGTGCCCGACACCAAATCAATACCGAAATCAACAACCTTGCCCGGCGACATGCCCGACCATAAGAAACGCATCCGAAAAGTCTCTCAACACCGGAACTGAATCAATGATAGCAACCTCTGCACTGACATCCATCACGAAGGCCCAATCAAGAAAGGCAATCCTTCCCAGCCGTTCGCTGGGTCTTCGAATTATAAACCTCTCTACTAGAACATAATCCAACACACCTCGCCACTCAACCCGTGGCACTTCCAGCATAGCCCATAGCACAATAGTCCTGAATAACCCAACACGGAGACAACCAGTCTAAACCCCAACATCACATCCGAATCTAACATACCACATCATGGCCTGAATATGAGAACTTCCGTCTCCACATCCACACAACACATGAATCACCGTATTCGATCCCAATTTAGCCGTCCGAACACATGCCACACCTTTAATACCAATCATTCCACGATAGATACTCTAAAATTTCCCTGTGCCACCAAGCAAACCCGAATATCACCAGTCGATCAAACAAGAAAGTGCCGCAATACTACCGAAGTACCATCAACCTAATCACATTGCCCTTTTTCTGAGACTTATACTCTCGTCAAATCACTTCCAATTGGAACTGCCTTTTCCTTAGTTATCTGAGGCTACCTGCTGCCTACGAGTTTCATAAACTTTCTTTAGGACTGAACTAAACTTAACACATACAAATCTCGATCCTCCACAACATACCGCATATACCATACCATCCTAGGGTAACATGAGAACTTCATCTCCCTCGACATCTACGTACATAACTAGTCAAGAGCTTTCCATTGGTCCCATCTAGACGAAAAATCACCATACATCCCATGCTCCGCATGCCCATAGAAAATATACGTCTCCAACCCACGGTAAAACCCAACAAAAACTCTCCCAATTCCATTTGCACAATTAAACTGCTAGGACCGAATCCTTCTAACTGGACCAAGCTAAGCAAGCCATCAAAACCCAAGAGCATTGCTGCAAAATACTTGTACGAACTCATTACCTCGAACACACACGAAGAATTAATCATATCCTTACCATGCCGATCCGGTCTACTATCAAGCTACTCCATCTATCCAAATTTCCCCTGATTCATTTTCAACTTGATATTCTCTCTTGCTGTAGCACCACAATTCCTCAACCCAGGCTTACCACACGAGACCCAAGCATAAAACCACACTGTCTGAAACCCATAAACTGCTTAATACCCCCTTAAATATTCCCCGAAACACCACATTCCAGAATACTTTACTCTATAGAACTTCCTGCGAATCTAAGTCCGTTACCTTTACTTTCCTGATACTGATACATAGAATCCCATAATTATCATAGGAATACCACAAGTCTTGACCTCTTCCAATGAAAATCACAGTTTCTAACCACCTACACAACCTTAAGATACCCGATTGTTCCCTGTAGAATCTTGAACACATTAGAACCATTCTCGAAAGTCATTCACTCTTTATTCAAACTGCAACCTACCTGACCTAATGAACAGAACCACCCGTGCCTCATTGTCACTCCGATACCGCAAAATGAAATCCTCATCCCAATAGAACCAAGCAACTTCCTGCTCTATGCGCCGAGCATTCTTTACCAACAACACTCTAGACATTACGTGGTTCTCATACCCTATGAAACATAATATAACCTTTGTCAAAAAATTTCCTTCACTCTAGCCATAGCTAATTCACTCGCATGCCCAAACTGGAACCAACATAGCACCTAACCATGCAATCAACTGCTCACAGCAGACTCCCCCACTTGGCTCGAAGCCATAGATTAAGATACACTCAATAACTCATAACACTTTTACTCTATTGATGCCACAATACCATAGCGAGATTAAACTCAAATCATTTATAAGTTGTGAAAACACAGATCATCCAGTACTGTAAACCCTCTGCAAATCTCGCATTCATCCCCGCAACAGTTAAGCCCACTCTCTTAAGCGACCCGAAATTTCAAATTTCAACACGTACCCTTTAATTACACATGAGATCTTCCAACATACACATAAGGATCACACCACTTCAGAACACTCTGCAGGAGATAACCCACCTGCTTCGCCTGGCTATGACATTTCCGTATACCTTCCACCGTCATACACGTTACTCAGCCACTTAATCTACCTGAGTCTGAACTCATACCGCAACATAAAATTTACTTCACTCCCAACTAGGAGACACGAAAAGATTCATCACGCGCCCATAACTCGGAGCTACACATCCAATCACAATGGAAATCATACACTTAATAGTTCATCTATCATCCAGCAGATCTTCCTCGTCACTTCCAAGTCACATAGATACATCTCGCAGTACTAACATACTCATCATGTAGCTAACCAGCCGTCACTCCCACTAATAGGGACATCCGAACATATAAATTCAAAACACTTGCTCACACAATCAGCACTTCGGTGCTCAAGCCATAGGCAAAGACTCGGCCCCAAGTCCTCCAGACTGGCCCAACATCAAGCTCACAGAGATCACATCCCATCCCTCGATCGGGGAATCACAAGCCATCAAGGCACATCTGATACTGAGCGCTCATACGCGCATGCGAACGCGTGGAAGGAATTTCAAGAGTTACATTTCAAGCTGAATCAAGGACGCACGATAAGAATTCCAAGAATATGAAGTTTTCCTAAAGGTTCTGCAGCCTCTCGAGGATAACTACAGACGTCTCCGTACCGATCTGCGAGACTCTACTAAATTCCCGAACCCGGTCTGATGGCGCCTCTCGTGAAGACAAGGCCAGCCAGAACAATCGAAACACCTCTTTTAAACAATTAATTAACATAAGCAAATCTAAAACATGTTTAAGATAGCCATAATTGCGGAAACAACGATAATAACAAGGAATACCATCCCGACACAGCCCAAACCGGGGTGTCACAAGTCACGAGCATCTATCAGAGTATAAATACAACTACAAGGCCTAAAATATACAAAAGAGAACTGATAAACATAAGGAAGAAATGCGGTGCTGCGAACGCTAGCAGTCACCTCGCTAAACTCCGATAAACTTAGCCTCCGATCAACTCAAACCCGCTACCAGGTGAACAAATACCTGCATCTGCACACGAGGTGCAGGGAGTAAAGTGAGTACTCCAACTCAGTGAGTAATAAAGGTAAATAACAACTGAGCAGTAAGAAATCACGTAAAGCAAACCAACATGATGTATAGAAGCAGTGTAAAACCCTTTGAGAAAAGCAGTGAAGCTGTGAAATCTTTAGAAATATCTTAGCTCAGTTTAAACTCTTTTGAAAATGACTTTTTCAATAGTTATGCAATGAATGCAAAATAGTTAGTGTCGATAAGCACCAAAAATCCGCCCCTCGGGCACAAATACCACGGTATAACAGATAAAATGACAAGTAAATATGAAAGATGAACACATAAAAGTTCGCCCCTCGGGCAATATCTCAGAACAGTACCAGCCCCTCGGGCTACCTCACAATCACTCGTATCATCCCCTCGGGCTCACTCTCAGAATAGTATCAGCCCCTCGGGCTACCTCACAGTCACTCGTATCAGCCCCTCGGGCTCACTCTCAGAACAATAGGTACCCGCGCTCACTGTGGGTGTGCATACTCCGGAGGGGCCCCTTACGGCCCAAGCGCTATATCAACATAAGGCCTGAAAGTCTTCTCACATCACTCATAAGGCCTGAAAGCCTCCTCACATCACTCACAAGGCCTGAAAGCCTCCTCGCGTCACTCAAGCCACTTCGTGGCATATAAATGTATATCAGGCCCTCGGCCTCATATCACTCAGCATATCCTCACATATGGCCCTCGGCCTCACTCAGTCCGAAAATCATCACAAGCCCCTCGGGCATTAGTAAAACAGTAGTTCTCAGCCCAAAACATCATTTAGAAATATCATTTAAGCTTCAAATCTGAGTAAAAGTGGCTGAGTTCGTAAAACAGTAGATATCAACAGGACTGAGTTCAAGTAATAGATCAAAATAGCGAGGAAATAGTGATAAAAATCCCCGAAGGGTTCAAATAATTGGCACGAAGCCCGAGTATGGCAATCAGCCCAAATCATGGCGATAACAAATAAGTTTCAGTCAAATGCGTGGTAAAATCATCAATCGGGACGGACCAAGTCACAATCCCCAGTAGTAAAAGACCCCACGCTCATCATCCAGCGCGTGTCTCACCTCAATATAGCACTACGATGTGCAATCCGGGGTTTCAAACCCTCAGGATATCATTTACAATTATTACTCACCTCGAACCGGCAAAACCTCTAGCTCGCGATGCCTTTGCTCCTCAAATCGGCATCCACGCGCGTCGAATCTATCCAAAATCAGAACGAATACATCACAATATGCTAAGGGAACAAAGCCCAAGCAAAAACAATCGAGAAATATCAAAAATCCCGAAATTAGCAAAACCCGAGCCTCGGGCCCACTTCTCGAAACTCAGAAATATTCACATCAACGGATTCCTTATCTTGCCACGAGTTCATACATATCAAAATCACAAGAATCGGAGTTCAATTGACCCCTCAAATCCCTAATCTTAGTTTTCTTAAGTTCAAGCCCTAACCTCCATTTTCGTCCATGATTTTCTTAGATTTCCAGCCTTAATTCATGTAATAATACCATAGGATTGTGTTTTAAGTCCAAGAATCCTTACCTTATCGAAGCTCCTTGAAATCTCTCTTCAAAATCGCCCACAATTCTCCAAGTCCGAAGTTAGAAATGAGAAACCCTCAATATTCTGCCCAGTCATTACCGCATCTGCGGTCATATTGTCGCTTCTGACTTCCGCTTTTGCGGTCAATATCCGCTTCTGCGGAGATTCTCTTATGTCCATGATCCGCTTCTGCGGTCCCATTTCCACTTCTGCGGTCCAAAAGTCGCATCTGCGACTCCGCAGATGCGGTCCCCACTCCGCATCTGCGGTCCCCACTCCGCATCTGCGGTCCTGCCAAGCCCACACAAAACCCGCTCCTGCGATCTATCTTCCGCACCTGCGAGACCGCTTCTGCGGTTCCTTTTCCGCAGAAGCGGAAATACCAGAAGCAGCAGCCAAATCAAAATCTCCCAAGTCCAAAACCTCCGTTAGCCATTCGGAATCACCCCGAGGCCCCCGGGACCTCAACCAAAAACACCAACACCTCCTATAACATCATTCAAACTTGTTCCAATCATTAAAACGCCTCAAACAACACCAAAACCATCAAATTACATCGAATTCAAGCCTAAGTTCTTCTAAAATTCCGAAACACGCATTCGATCAAAAACCCGACCAAACCACGTCCGAATGACCTGAAATATTGCACACACATCCAAAATCACATAACGAAGCTACAGCAACTCTCGGAATTCCATTCCGACCCTCGGATCAAAATCTCACCTATCAACCGGAAATTGCCAAAATACTAACTTCGCCAATTCAAGCCTAATTCTACACCGGACCTCCAAAACCAATTCCGATCGCGCTCCTAAATCATAAATCACCTAACGGAGCTAGCCAAATCATAAAAATTCCGATCCGAGCTCATATACAAATAAGTCAACTCTTGGTCAACCCTTTCAAATTCAAAGCCTTCAACGGAGACTATTCTTTCAAATTCATTCCGATTTTTCCTGAAAGCCAAAACCAACGGTCTAAATCGGTCATAATGCATAACACGGGGCAAGTCATGCCCGAGAACTGGCGATCAAAGTGCAAAAGCTCAAAACGACCGGTTGGGTCGTTACACGTTGTCCCTACAATTGTTTGTTCCTTCCGCTTTTATAGCTATTTTGGGGATACGAGCCTTACCTTTGTCATAATAAGGCTATTATGGGCAATTAATGACTTTAAATGTTACGTTATGCAATCATATACATTAAGTATACATATTCTCTAACGTTTCCAATATTTAATACTCATCAAAAGTTGTATCTGGGCTCTTTTTTGCTGTCAGATTCATTCCTTTGATTCTTCACGATCTTTGAGCTTTAAATGTCTTGAATAGGTACGAGCGTTGAATTACTTCTTAACTGATGTCCCGTGCCTCTTCATCTCTTTTTGCTCGTATTTGTTGTAACCCGTGTCTCGTGACTAATCATGATACTTTGACCATTTGACCAATCCATGTTTCTTGACACGTCACCTTTATAAATATGAATAAAATTTCCCCAATACAAGTAGTACCCCTTCCTTTGTCCGTTTCTTGTGAATGTGTAAGATATAATTTCTGTTAGGTAGAGTTAGGTTGTTTGTCTTTTCTATTAATATGAGATATTGTAGTATCTGTTATGGCGCAATTTTATAAAGTTATATGATGTTTTACTTTAGGCATTTTTTTTCTTCCATGATTATTTGAATTAGATTCCTTTTACCCAATTTTCTTTTATCTTTCTCTTGTTTTGCATGATCGACGGAGTGCCAAAGAGTCAATGAGGGATTCAATGCAACTCGACATCGCCGTTGGAATAAGAACTTGCATCTCTTCTTTATTCCTCTTCTCTATTTTGCTCGCTCTCCTGAAACACAATCGAACAGAGAAATCGAGGAGTTGCGAGAGAAAATAGCGGATACTCCCTTTCATAACTTGCTGATTAACCTTGCCTTATAGTTTATGTGTTTTGACTACTAATCTGTTATTTGTATTTGTTTACGTTTCGTGGGTGATGATTTAGGTATAGCATATTTGTGGTTTTATAATTATCTTGCATATATAGCTTTAGAGAATATTAATGTTAGATCATAAAATTAAAGGATTAAAGTAGCATTTTAAAAGACTTAAAAACTAGACCTTTCACTTGAAGTCAGTCAAGTTTATATCCATCTTCACCAGAAATGGTTTTTCCTATTACGTTTCCAAGTGAACATATAATGACGTTTTCAAATCACGTTTCTTTCGAAAGAAATGTTTTAAAAAAAGAAAGGAAATATTATTTTTTTTGGATTTTTAATTTTAATTTTATTTTTACTTTTTGAAAGAAAGACTTCTAAAAATTCCTTTTCTTTTGATTTGAACTTTGGGAATTTCAAAGTAATAGGAAAATATTTTTGTTTGAATTTTCATTTGTTTTCTCTTTTTCTAAAGAAGAAAGAAAAATAGTTTTGGATTTTAGATGTTGCCTCTTAATTTTTGAAAGAGGGACTTTTAAGAAAATATTTTGAATTTCTGATTTATTTATTTATTTATTTATTTCATTTACAAAAGTACTTCTAAAGGAAAGCAAAAATATTTTAGGACTTCATTTTTTCTTAAATCTTTTATGGATATTTACAAAAGAATGACTTCTAAAGAAGAAAAAGAGTATTTTTGGTTTTTTGTTTCTGATTTTTTTTGGATTGTTTTGGAAAAAATACCTCAAAATGAAGGAAACCCGTATTTTGGATTTTGATTGATTTTTATTTTTATTTATTTTTTTCGTATGAAAAGGAAACTATTTTTTTGAATTTACTAAGGAAATACTTCTAAAGAAGGAATTAAAGGAAAATATTTTGGATTTCTTTTTAGAAAGTGGGGCCGAAACCGATGAGGTTTGCCTACGTATCTCACATCCGGTGAGAATCAGACCCGCATAGTTCGGTCAGTTTTGAGGGAACAAGGGAAACATGAAACTTGAAAATTTTGGTTCATTTTAAAATGATTTTTCTTCTTTTCTTTTTTTCAGAATTTCGACAGAGTTTCAGAATTTTCTAAAATATCTACCTCTCACTTTTCTTTCTTCAAACAAAAAAACGGTTTTTTTCTTTCACTATTCTAGAAGTCCGGTCAACATGCAAGCTGAAACAAACAGATGCGCAAGTAGCACGTAAGATGCATCAGGATGATCTTTTATTTCGAAAGAAATGCTTTAAAAGAAGAAAGGAAATATATTTTTTTTTTGGATTTTTGATTTTGATTTTATTTTTACTTTTTGAAAGAAAGACTTCTAAAAATTCCTTTTCTTTTGATTTGAACTTTGGGAATTTCAAAGTAAAAGGAAAATATTTTTGTTTGAATTTTTATTTGTTTTCTCTTTTTCTAAAGAAAAAAGATAAATATTTTTGGATTTCAGATGTTGCCTCTTAATTTTCGAAAGAGGCACTTTTAAGCAAATATTTTGGATTTCTGAGTTCTTATTTATTTATTTATTTTATTTACAAAATTACTTCTAAAGCAAAGCGAAAATATTTTAGGACTTCATTCTTTTTTAATTTTTATGGACATTTACAAAAGAAAAACTTCTAATGAAGAAAAGAGTATTTTTGGTTTTTGTTTCTGATTTTTTTTGGATTTCTTTGGGAGATATCCCTCAAAATGAAGGAAACCCGTATTTTGGATTTTCATTTTTGATTGATTTTTATTTTTATTTATTTTTTTCATATGAAAAGGAAACTATTTTTTTGAATTTTCTAAGGAAATACTTCTAAAGAAGGAATTAAAGAAAAATATTTCGGATTTTTTTTTAAAAAAAAAGTAGGGCCGGAACCGATGAGGTTTGCCTACGTATCTCACATCCGGTGAGAATCAGACCCGCATAGTTCGGTCAGTTTTGAGGGAACAAGGAAACATGACACTTCAAAATTTTGGTTCATTTTAAAATGATTTTTCTTCTTTTCTTTTTTTCAGAATTTCGACAGAGTTTCAGAATTTTCTAAATATCTACCTCTCACTTTTTTCTTTCTTTTTTTTTCGTTTTTTCTTTCACTATTCTAGAAGCCGGTCAACATGCAAGCTGAAACAAACAGATGCGCAAGTAGCACGTAAGATGCATCAGGATGATCTTTTCTTTCAAAAGAAATGCTTTAAAAGAAGAAAGGAAATATATTTTTTTTTGAATTTTCGATTTTGATTTTATTTTTACTTTTTGCAAGAAAGATTCTAAAAATTCCTTTTCTTTTGATTTGAACTTTGGGAATTTCAAAGTAAAAGGAAAATATTTTTGTTTGAATTTTTATTTGTTTTCTCGTTTTCTAAAGAAAAAAGATAAATATTTTTGGATTTCAGATGTTTCCTCTTAATTTTCGAAAGAGGCACTTTTAAAAAAAAATTTTGGATTTCTGAGTTTTTATTTATTTGTTTATTTTATTTATAAAAGTACTTCTAAAGAAAAGCGAAAATATTTTAGGACTTCATTTTTTTTTAATTTTTATGGACATTTACAAAAGAAAAACTTCTAATGAAGAAAAGAGTATTTTTGGTTTTTTGTTTCTGATTTTCTTTGGATTTCTTTGGGGAAAATCCCTCAAAATGAAGGAAACCCGTATTTTGGATTTTGATTTTTGATTGATTCTATTTTTATTTATTTTTTTCATATGAAAAGGAAACTATTTTTTTGAATTTTCTAAGAAAATACTTCTAAAGAAGGAATGAAAGGAAAATATTTTGGATTTTTTTTAAAAAAAAGTGAGGCCGGAACCGATGAGGTTTGCCTACGTATCTCACATCCGGTGAGAATCAGACCCGCGTAGTTCTGTGAGTTTTGACGGAACAAGGGAAACATGACACTTGAAAATTTTGGTTCATTTTAAAATGACTTTTCTTCTTTTTTTCGTCAGAATTTCGGCAGAGTTTCAGGATTTTCTAAATATCTACCTCTCACTTTTTTTTCTTTTTTTTTCACTATTCTAGAAGTCGGTCAGCATGCAAGCCGAAACAAACAGATGCGCAAGTAGCACGTAAGATGTATCAGGATGGTCTTTTAATATGGGTACACCTGTCCTAGACGGACCCAACCCCTGTGTTGAGTCCCCAAAGGCAAATGCACATGATGCTAACAAGTGTTCCTACTAGGGATCCGGCATGAGGCTGTGTTATTCTAGGTTTAAAACCTGGGTGTATTGTTCTAGACACGGCTTACCCGAGCGGACAACTCTAGTCGAGGGGGGCTACGTACCGGGAAGCAAAAGGCCATCCGGCTTTGTAACTTGTCCGAACCTCTTTCTAAAATAGGGTATGACATTAATAGAAAAGAAGTCACGCCAGCGTGCACTTCCCCGAAGATTAGAAGAGAAGGGTTTCGCAACAGTTTATATACAGTTCACATAATATCAAAGCTGTAAAAAATGGCATTTAGCACATTTGGCCCAAACATGTAAAAATCAGATAATAAATAAATCCAAGTATAACAATTATTCTAAGCTCGAATTATTGAACCTTGAACCGGAAGTTTTGGGTTTTTGATCCCCAGCAGAGTCGCCAGAGCTGTCACACCTCCTTTTTACCACCTGAGAGGGTATATGAGGGAGTTTTTCCAATTAAAGTGACATTAATCGAAATGGGATTATTTAATTTAATTTCAGAGTCGCCACTTGGAATAGTTTATTTGGGTGTCCCAAGTCACCGGTTTATTTTAAATCCCAAATCGAGGAAAATTTCGACTTTATTTAAAAGTCTGCGAACCAGAAATTCTAGATAAGGAATTCTGTTAACCGGGATAAGGTGTTAGGCATTCTCGGGTTCCTTGGTTCTAGCACGGTCGCTTAAACTATTAATAATTGGCCTATTATCTGATTAGTTACATGTTTTAAACCTATTATGCTTTATTAACTTTATTGCCGCTTTTAATTATTTTAAACCGCTTTTTAGGATCTATGCAACTATTTCTTGAACAAGTTACGATTGTCGTACACTTGCCGTTTTGGAACACATCGCAAATCACGCTACGTGAAATGCACCCGCGATTTACGACATGTTTATTTTTATTAATGTTTGAAGTTGTTATGATTGGGTCACATGAAATGTGCACCCAAATTTGGAAATTAGGTATCATGACTATGCCACAGGAACCGTACCCCGTAGTCACGATGATTTATTAATCGCGCCTAAAGCAAACTACGAAATTCATTGCTTGGAGAGCAAACTTCCTTTTTCATTTTTCACAACATCCCTGAGATAATTCGACTAACACAGGAGAACAAGTACTGATATCAATATAATCTAGATATTTGAAACGACCCGATCGGTCATTTTTGGAATTTACGCCCCGATCCCCTATTAATTGATTCCCCCGAGTCTATTTCTACTATTTGTAATTTGCCGGGATGTTCGGTTTTAAGTTTCGGAGAGTTTTGGGGCACTTAGTCCCTAAATGAGAGCGTAAGTGTTGGAAAGTTGACCGTAGTCGAAACAGTGTGAAGACGGCCTCGGAATGGAAATTCGATGGTTCCGTTAGGTGATTTCGGGTTTAGGGGCGTGGTCGGATTGTGTTTTGGAGGTCCGTAGCTAATGTAGGCTTGAAATGCCGAAAGGACGAATTTTGAAGTTTCCGGTTCAATAGTGAGATTTTGATCTGAGGGTCGGAATGGAATTCCGAGAGTTGAAGTAGTTCCGTTATATCATTTGGGACGTGTGCGCAAAATTTTAGGTCATTCGGACGAGGTTTGATAGACTTTTTGATCGAAAGCGTATTTTGAGAAATTTGGAGTTCTTAGGCTTGAATCCATGGCTAATTTGAGGTTTTGATGTTGTTTTAGGTGTTTTAAGGATTGGTACAAGTTTGGGGAGTGGTATTAGACTTGTTGGTGCCCTTGGTTGAGGTCCCGGGGGCCTCGGGATGATTTCGGATGGTTGACGGGGAGTTCTGAGGTATATTGCAGCTCCTGAACTTTGCTGCTTCTGGTATTTCCGCACCTGCGGGTTGGGAACCGCAGGTGCGATGTCGCACGTGCGGTAAAAGAGACGCAGAAGCGGAAAAAGGAGGGATTCATTAGTAACCGCAGATGCGGTGTAATTTTCGCAGAAGCGGTACCGCACCTGCGGGCGGGGAGCCGCAGATGCGGAATCTGGCGTTCAAGTGAGGGGTCGCATGTGCGACCTTTGGTCCGCAAATGCGGGACCACAGAAGCAGTCCCAAGGCCGCAGATGCAGAAACAGCTGGACAGTGATTTAAAAGGAGTTCTGCGACCTTGGGGTTATTTCCACCATTTTTAACTCGACTTTGGAGCTTTTTGGGCGATTTGAAGGAGGGGTTTCAAGGGAACTTCATTGAGGTTAGTATTTTGGGCTTAAAACTCATTCCTATATCATTATTTCATGGATTAGATCTAGAAATTTAGGGAAAAATCAGTAGTAATTGTGGGATTTAGGGCTTGGTATTAAGAGACTTTGAAATGAGAATTTGAGGGGCCATTTGGGCTCCGATTTCAGTGTTCTTGGTATGTATGGGCTCGTGAGAGTATGAGGATTCCAAAAATATAAATTTTACCCGATTCCGAGATGTGTGCCTGAGGGGCGTTTTGGTTATTTCACCTAATTTCGCGTATTAGCTTAGAATTTAATTATAGAATTAGTTACTTGAAGTGTTATTTACATTATGAAACTTAATTGAATAGATTTGGGCCATCTGGAGTCGGATACTCGTGGCAAAGGCGTGGTTTCGGGTTGACTTGCACTTGTTCGAGGTAAGTGGCTTGTCTAACCTTGTGTGGGGGACCTTTTCCCTTAGGATTGATATCGTGGTAATTGAAATGCCACTTACGTGAGGTGACGAGCGCGTACTTGAGCTAATTGTTGAAAATCCGGTTTTCTTTAAGTATTTCAATTGAGTTCCTCCTCCTATTTCATTATACTTGCGTATTTAGCCTGTTGTTAGTTTAGAAAAGCATGTTTAGTTGACTTAATTGCCTATTTGCTTAAATTGCCTTAATTGCATTACATGAAGCGTGTTAGGCTAGACTTATCTGTTTACTTAGTACAAAATTTAGCATTTATTGAGTATTCTTGTGTTGCTGTTGTGCGTTTTAAATTTAGGACTACGGGACGGCATCCCGGAAGATCCCCTGTAAGTACTTATGATCTGGACTGAGGTGCGGGATACCAAGAGATCCCTGGCACGTATATTGAGGATACCAAGAGATCCACGGGATACCAAGAGATCCCTAGTATATTTTTTGAGGATACCAAGAGATCCTCGGGATACCAAGAGATCCCCGGTTATCATCCTTGCTATGAGTGGTAGTTCCTTGTGGTTTGCCTTTACCCTTTGTTTTCCGTTATTGTACTTTTATTATCCTATATAGGCTCTTATTGTAGATTCTCAATTGCACTACTTATTTTATCCTGTCACTTTAATATTATTTAATCTCAGTAGGGTCCTGACCTTCCTCGTCACTACCCAACCGAGGTTAGGCTTCGCACTTACTGAGTACCGTTGTGGTGTACTCATGCCCTTCCTGCGCATGTTTTTCATGTGCAGATCCAGGTACCTCTACTCAGGCTTACCATTCTTGAGGCGAGGCGATTCTACGGGACTTCGAGGTATATATGCCGCGTCCGCAGACCGAGGAGTCTCTTTCTATTCCTGATGTTTAGTATTTGCGCTTCTGTATTTCAGTTCTTGTTAGACATTCTGGAGTTAGAGCTATGTAGTACTTCTTAGCTTGTGATTCATGGGTTTCCGGGTCTTGGATTTATGTACTGGTTTTTGAGAATTAAATACGGTGTATGCCGAGCGGCACATTCTACCACTGTTTATTTTCCTTATTTCTGTTTTAAGTTGTTTATTTCCACAAAATTTTGGTTTCTTTTCCGCAATTTAGGCTTACCTAGTTGTAGAGACTAGGTGCCGTCACGATGGTTCACGGAGGGGGAACCGGGGTCGTGAAAAGATGGTATCAGAGATCTAGGTTCATAGGAGTCATGGATCACAAGCCGGTTTATTAGAGTCTCGTTGATCGGTACGGAGACGTATGTACTTATCTACGAGAGGCTATGTAACTGTTAGGAAAAATTTCACTTCATTTGAGTTCCTTGTCGTGCGAGATTTTTGATATCCCAATTCTAAATTTCTGCCTTTCTATTCTCTCACAGATGGTGAGGACACGTGCTACACGAGATGACCAGGCACCCGTGCCCCCTACTGGAGCCGTCAGAGGCCGGGGCCGGGGTAGAGGCCGAGGACGCGCTCGTGGTGCAGCCAGAGCACCCGCGCGAGCTGCCGCCGAGGTACCACCACCAGTACCAGCCGGAGTCCAGACACCTGATACGTCTGCCACTACTACTCCAGCACTCCAGGAGACTTTGTCATAGTTTATGAGCATGTACACCACTTTGGCTCAGGCAAGGTTGTTTCCCCTTGCTGCAGCCACATCCCAAGCCGGGGGAGGAGCGCAGACTCCCGCCACCCGCACTCCTGAGCAACGAGTGCATGTTGATCAGGTCCCAAGAGTTATTCCTGCACCGCCTGCAGTGCCAGTTCAGCCCGAGGACAGGGCAGCGGCTTCAGAGAATGAGCAGCGGAGACTTGAGAGGTTCAAGAAATATGATCCTCCTGTATTCAGTGGGTTAGCATTAGAGGATGCCTTGGGATTTCTGGAGGAGTGCTACCGTATTCTCCATACTATGGGCATATAAGAATCGAGCGAGGTTTCCTTCACTACTTTCCAGCTTCGAGGAGCCGCCTATCAGTGGTGGCGTGCTTATGAGTTGGACAGTCTGGATGAGGCAACTTCCCTGACTTGGGCTCAATTTTCAGATATGTTCACGAGGGAGTATGTCCCCCAGAGCCTTAGGGAAACCTGGCGCGCGGAGTTTGAGCATTTGCGCCAGGGTACTATGACTGTCTCGGAGTATGCTGTCCGTTACATTGACTTGGCTAAGCATGCACCAGCTTTGGTTTCTACGGTTCGCGAGAAGGTTCGCCGGTTCATCGAGGGGCTTATTCCCAGCATCAGATCTAGCATGGCTCGTGAGTTAGAGATGGATATATCTTATCAGCAAGTGGTGAGCATTGCTAGGAGGATTGAGGGTATGCATGCTAGGGACAGAGAGGAGAGGGATGCCAAGAGGTCTCGAGAGTCGGGCCATTATTCTGGTGTCTGTGCCCCAGCTGCATGTCGTCATGGTAGGGGTCATATGGGTCGCCCCATTCATTCAGCTCTTCCAGCAGCCAGCGGTATTCCAGCTCCACCTAGGCCTCGGGAGCCTTATTACGCACCTTCAGTCTCTAGTGCGCCTCCTGCACGGGGTGCTTCCAGTGGTCAGTCCAGCAGACCTGGACCGAGCAGTCACAGGCGCCACATCCTCCCAAAGCTTGTTTTGAGTGTGGTGAAACACGCCATATGGTGAGGGATTGCCCCAGACTTGGGAGGGTTGCACCCTCACAGACCCCTCAGCCGCAGCGCACCCCGTAGAGCTCTCAGGCTATGGTCCTAGCACCAGTTGCTACTCCGCCGGCCCAGCCAGCCAGAGGTGGAGGTCGGGGAGGTAGAGGTCGCCCTCGAGGGTGAGGCCAGGCTAGATATTATGCTCTTCCAACCCGTACTGAGGTTGTCGCCTCCGATTCTGTCATTACAGGTACTATCTTGGTCTGTCACAGAGATGTATCGGTTCGATTCGATCCAGGCTCCACTTATTCTTATGTGTCTTCTTATTTTGCTCTGCATTTGGGTGTACCTCGGGATTCCTTGGGTTCCCCAGTTTACGTTTCTACTCCTGTGGAAGATTCTCTTGTTGTGGACCGCGTTTACCGGTCATGTTTGGTTATTCTTGGTGGTTTTGAGACCAGAGCCGACTTGTTATTACTCAGCATGGTTGATTTTGATATTATCTTGGGCATGGACTGGTTGTCTCCCCATTATGTTGTTCTTGATTGTCACGCCAAAACCGTGACACTGGCCATGCCAGGTATACCGCGTGTTGAGTGTAGGGGTGCTTTAAGTCACACTCCCAGTAGAGTTATTTCTTTCCTTAAGGCTCAGCATATGGTTGTGAAAGGTTGTGATGCGTACTTAGCTTATGTGAGGGATGCCATTATGGATACTCCTTCTATTGATTCAGTCCCAGTAGTACGAGATTTCCCTGATGTGTTTCCAGCTGATCTTCCGGGCATGCCACCCAATAGAGACATTGATTTTGGCATTGATCTGTTGCCAGGCACTCAGCCCATTTCTATCCCTCCATATCGTATGGCTCCTCCTGAGTTGAAGGAGTTGAAAGAGCAATTGTAGGAATTACTTGATAAGGGTTTCATTCGGCCCAGTGTATCGCCTTGGGGTGTTCCTGTGTTATTTGTGAAGAAGAAAGATGGTTTAATGTGCATGTGTATTGATTACCGCCAGTTGAATAAGGTGACAGTGAAGAACCGCTATCCTTTGCCTCGTATTGATGACATGTTCGACCAGTTGCAGGGTGCTTGTGTATTTTCTAAGATTGACTTGCGTTCAGGCTATCATCAGTTGAAGATTCGGGAGCCATATATCCCGAAGACTGCCTTCAGGACTCGGTATGGTCATTACAAGTTCCTTGTTATGTCATTTGGGCTGACTAATGCCCCAGCAGCCTTCATGCATCTGATGCACAGTGTTTTCCGGCCATATCTTGATTTATTCGTGATCATTTTTATTGATGACATTCTGGTATATTCCCGGAGTCGGGAAGATCATGAGCATCACCTGAGGACAGTGCTCCAGGCCTTGAGAGAGAAGAATCTGTATGCTAAGTTCTCAAAATGTGAGTTTTGGCTGGATTCCGTGGTGTTTTTGGGTCATGTGGTCTCGAGATAGGGTATTCAGGTGGATCCGAAGAAAGTGGAGGTCGTGCAGAGTTAGCCCAGACCATCCTCAACTACAGAGATCCGTAGTTTTCTTGGCTTGGCGTGTTATTACCGTCGATTTGTTCAGGGGTTTTCATCTATTGCAGCACCTATGACCAGACTGACCCAGAAGGGTGCTCCGTTTCAGTGGACAGAAGAGTGCGAGGAGAGCTTTTAGAAGCTTAAGACAGCTTTGACTACAGCCCCACTTTTGATATTGCTTACCGGTTCGGGGTCTTATACTGTATATTGTGATGCCTCGAGAGTTGGACTTGGAGCGGTATTGATGTAGGACGGTAGGGTGATTGCCTATGCGTCCAGACAGTTGAAGATACATGAGAAAAATTATCCTGTCCATGATCTTGAGTTAGCTGCCATTGTTCATGCCTTGAAAATCTGGCGTCATTACTTGTATGGTGTGCCTTGTGAGATATATACTGATCACTGGATTTTGCAGCATCTGTTAAAGCAGAAGGACCTTAATTTGCATCAGAGGAGATGCTAGAGCTGCTGAAGGATTATGACATCACTATCGTGTATCACCCGAGCAAGGTCAATGTGGTGGCCGATGCTTTGAGCCGCCGCGTAGGGAGTTTGGGGAGTTTGGCTTATTTACCAGCAGCAGAGAGGCCTATGGCGATGGATGTTCAGGCCCTGGCCAGCCAGTTTGTGAGATTGGATCTTTCGGAGCCCAGTCGGGTTCTAGCTTGTGTGGTCTGTCGGTCTTCCTTGTTCGATCGTATCCGGGAGCGTCAGTTTGATGACCCTCATTTGCTTGTCCTCAAGGACAAAGTGTTACATGGCGATGCTCGAGATGTGACTTTAGGTGCTGACGGGGTATTGAGGATGCAGGGTCGAGTATGTGTACCCAATGTTGATGGGCTTCGGGAGTTGATTCTAGAGGAGGCCCACAGTTTGCGGTATTACATTCATCCGGGTGCCGCGAAGATGTATCATGATTTGAGGCAGCACTACTGGTGGAAGCGGATGAAGAAGGATATAGTTGGGTTTGTAGCTCGGTGCCTTAATTGTCAGCAAGTGAAGTATGAGCACCAGAGACCGAGTGGATTGCTTCAGCAGATAGAGATTCCGGAGTGGAAGTGGGAGCGGATCACCATGGACTTCGTATCTGGGCTCCCACGGACTTTGAAGAAGTTCGATGCCATTTGGGTTAATGTGGATCGGTTGACCAAGTCCGTGCATTTCATCCCTGTGTGTACTACCTATTCCTCGGAGCGGTTGGCGGAGATTTATATCCGGGAGATTGTCTGTTTGCATGGTATTCCAGTTTCCATAATTTCAGACAGAGGTACTCAGTTNGCTCAAAAAAAAAAAATTCAATAGATAGCAACACTCGAAGCATGATAGTCAGTTGAATCAGTAGTGAAGAAACATAGAATATCAAAAGCATGCAAAAATCTCACAGTAGCAAGTGAGGAAAACCCCTTTGAAATTAGGGTTTCGAACCTAATCGAGTTTTAGAGATGATAGAAACTCAGAATCAGAAAAATCACACAAAGGAGCAAAAGGTTTCGAAATAAAGAACTTCAAATCGAGTCATGCACTTAAACTAACAGTCTCAGACTCAAAGCCATAGAGTTTTCAACAATAGAAGAATTTTAAAGATGGATAAACAAACAAATCGGATAAAACTCAAGCAAAGAAACATTCGCCTAATAAACAATCAAAAGAAATTAGGGATTTAACATGCAAACTCAGGCAGCAGGATAACACGAGCAAACATAGCAACATATGTCAAAATCAGAGAAAAGCTTTGAAATAACTTAACAAGAAAACCCTAATCGGAAAAGAAAAAGAGTTTTGAAAGCAGAGTTTTAAAGAGAATTTAAGAAAACGCTTAGAAGTTCAGAGCAAACATAGATCTGAAACAGATCTAAAAGAAATCGGAAGGACCTTAGAGGTTAGGGTTTCAGAAGAACCCCAAATGATGAGAAAGGCTTTGAAAATCATCGATCTAAGCATAAGAGTCAAGAGTCTGACTCGACTAGCCATGGTTGGCCGGTGAAAAGTCAGAGACGACCGGAGAACGGCCATGAACTGAAATCGAATAGGGTCTGGACCAAATTCTGTCAAGATCTAGCCTTGAGACCATAAGAATCGAACACATAGAAGCCATGGGGGTTGATACAGGTCTCCGATGACCTTGGAAGCCATGGATTTAGGGTTGTAGTTTAATGGCGGCGGCTAGGGTTCGATGGAGTCTCAGAGAGAACTGAGAGAGAGGGGAATTCAAGGGCGGTTGTCGGTAAAGAATGATTAGGGTTTGGGGGTAGTTGGGAATTAATTTACGAAAAGGGTTAATGTAGTCGTTGCTCTGAGCGATCAGCGGCTGGGATTAAATGGGAATCCGGGTGGATCGTTTAAAAAGGTCGTGGGTCGGTTTTGAATGGGAATTGGGTCGGGGCAAAATCGGGTTTAAATTGGGGGTCCGATTCAGGCTGTAATTGAAATGCAATTGGGGCTAGATTTTAGATAGCCACTTTTCCCTTATTTATTTTATAAAAAATAGCAAATTAATTTCTAAAAACAAATTAAAAGCAAAAATGATTTATAATTTATAATTATCAATTTAAAAAATACTGGGCTCAGTTTTTATAAATATAAACGCAGTTAAATCTTAGAAGAAGCTAATATTGCAATTATATGCAATTTAGCTTAAAAATACTAAATAAATTTGTAAAAATGTGCAAAGATTATCTTGGCTATATTTTGGCATAAATATGAGAATCCGATAAATGAATCATCAAAAGTAATAATTTTGGAAATTATTATTGGATTTTTATGGATAAAATAGGGCAATGGATTGATTTAAAAATCTTTAAAAAATTAAAGAAGAAAAAATAAATAANAAGAGAAAAAATAATAAAATATTTGGACATACTTATATATGCATGCATATGCTATTTTGAAAGTATTTTGCCTATTAAAAATATATAGGGAAAAATTGGGTATCAACAAGAACCAAACCTTAAAATTAGAAACCATGTATGTCAAAAACCTGGCTTCACTAGTCGACAACTAACAACTCACTTGCCAAAAGTGCTAAAGCCAGAATGAAGATTGCTTTACCATATGGAGAACAAGAAGCACATACGTGAGAATTCTAATTCACATAAAGCAGATTTCACTTCAACTTATTGTAAAGATGCTTGAATATCTCATTGTAAAGCAACGATCCATGACTAAGATTATCAAGTGATGCAAGTATATGTCACTGTAATTATACTTGTTCTCCGAGAAATCTTTGTTGGCAGCTGTAACGACCCGGCCAGTCGTTTTTAGAATTTACGCCCCGATCCCCTATTAACTGCTTTTTCAAGTTTATTTATGCGATTTTGATTTGCCGGGATGTTCGGTTTTGAGTTTCGGAGAGTTTTGGGACACTTAGTCCCTAAATGAGAGCTTAAGTGTTGGAAAGTTGACCGAAGTCGGAATAGTGTGAAGACGGCCTCGAATGGAAATCTGATGGTTCTGTTAGCTCTGTTGGGTGTTTCGGGGTTAGGAGCGTGTTCGGATTGTATTTTGGAGGTCCGTAGCTAATTTAGGCTTGAAATGCCGAAAATTGAATTTTTGAAGTTTCTAGTTCGATAGTGAGATTTTGATCCGAGAGTCGGAATGCAATTTCGGAAGTTGGAATAGCTCCGTAGTGGTTAATGTGACGTGTGTGCAAAATTTCAGGTCATTCAGACGAGGTTTGATAGACTTTTTGATCAAAAGCGGAATTTGGAAGTTTTTGGAATTCATAGGCTTGAATCTAATGTAATTTTGGTGTTTTGATGTTGTTTTGGGAGTTCTGAGGGTTGGAACAAGTTTGAATGAGGTTATGGGATATGTTGGTATGTTTGGTTGAGGTCCCGGGGGCCTCGGGTGAGTTTCGGGTGGTCAATCGGACCATTTCATGAAGTTTGGAGTTGCAGAAATCTGCTGCTCAGTGTTGCGGACTTTTGACCTTCGCATTCGCGAGAAGGGAGCCGCGATCGCGAAGGGTTAGCTGGAGAAGGCTGAGATTTTGGCCTTCGCGTTTGCGAGAGAGTCACCGCGTTCGCGAAGGGCTGGATGTCTGTGCATCGCATTCGCGGGAAGGGGAGCGCGTACGCGTAGAGAAAATTGGTCAGCTGGGTTCGAGGTAGAGTTGTTCATTGCGTTCGCGAGAGGGGCAGTGCGTTCGCGAAGGTTTGTCTGGGTAAAGCATCGCGTTCGCGTAAGAGGTTTTTGGTCAAAGTCATTTTTGTGCTTCGCGAACGCGAGGCTTTGACCGCGTTCGCGAAGAAGGAATTAAATGCCTGGGCAGAATGTTTTAAAAGGTCCATTTCGCGAATTTTAGTCTAGGTTCCTCCATTGTTAGGCGATTTTGAAGCTTTTTGAAGAGGGTTGAAGAGGGATTCAAGGGGAATCACTTGGAGGTAACATTTTTGATTTTATAACTCGTTTTATGTGATTAAAGACCTAATTAGTGGTGGAAAACTTCGGGGGGGGGGGGGGGTAATTAGGGCTTGAGTTTAAAAGACCTAAAAAGGGGTATTTGAGGGGTCAATTGAACTCCGATTTAAGTGTTCTTGTTATGCATAGACTCGTGAGAGTATGAGGATTCCGAAAATATAAATTTTACCCGATTCCAAGATGTGGGCCTGAGGGGCATTTTGGTCATTTTACCTAATTTTGCGTATTAGCTTAGAATTTAATTGTAGAATCAGTTACTTGAAGTTTTATTTACATTATGAAATTTAATTGAATAGATTTGGGCTATTTGGAGTCGGATACTCGTGGCAAGAACGTGGTTTCGGGTTGACATTTAAGCCGGTTCGAGGTAATTGGCTTGTCTAACCTTGTGTGGGGGACCTTTCCCCTTAGGAATGATATTGTGATAATTGAAATGCCTTGTACGTGAGGTGACGAGCACGTACTTGTGCTAATTGTTGAAAATCCGGTTTTTTTTTCATTAAAAATAGCCTTGAATTGTGTTCTTCCGTTTCTTGCTTACACTGTTTGGAAATTTAGCCTGTTGTTAGCCTAGAGAAGCCTGTCTACTTGACTAAATTGCTCAATTTGCCTTAACTGTCTTATTTGTATTGCATGAAACATGCTAGGTTAGGATTACCTGCTTCACCTTGATATGAAATTGGTTGAATTGAGTTCTTGTTGCTGCTGTGTATTTACTTTGGGACTACGAGACGGTATCCCGGGAGCTCCCCTATATGTTTATTTTGGGACTACGGAATTTCATGCCAGAAGATCCCCCCGCGCATTTACGAGTTGGACTACGGGACTGCACCCGGGAGATCCACTGGATACGATATTTATATTTGGGGACTATAGGACGGTATCCTGGGAGATCCCCGGTTGTTATCTTGGAGCTGAGTTGTATTCTCTTTCTGTGTTTTACTTGCCTCTGTAATAGTTGTTGCTGACCTTCATAGCATGTGTTACTTATTTACACTGCTTATTTCACACTGTTAAACCTTATATCTTATTTAACCTCAGTAGGGCCCTGACCTTCCTCGTCACTACCCAACCGAGGTTAGGCTTGGCACTTACTGAGTACCGTTGTGGTGTACTCATGCCCTTACTGCGCATGTTTTTCATGTGCAGATCCAGGTACTTCGACTCAGTCCTACCACCCCTGAGGCAAGGCGACTGCTATATTAACTTCGAGGTATATCTGTCGCGTCCGCAGACCGAGGAGTCTCTTTCTATTCTTGATGTTTAGTATTAGTCCTTCTGTATTTCAGTTCTTGTTAGACATTCTGGAGTTAGAGCTATGTAGTACTTCTTAGCTTGTGATTCATGGGTTTCCGGGTCTTGGATTTATGTGTTGGTTTTGAGAATTAAATATGGTGTATGTCGAGCGGCACATTTAAACGTTGTTTATTCCTTTATTTCTGTTTTAAATTGTT
This sequence comes from Nicotiana attenuata, assembly GCF_001879085.1. Lineage (NCBI taxonomy): Eukaryota > Viridiplantae > Streptophyta > Magnoliopsida > Solanales > Solanaceae > Nicotiana > Nicotiana attenuata. The sequence goes on from NC_031989.1 coordinate 28,056,043, forward strand.
TTGCTTCCGCAAATTTTGGTTTTCTTCTGCAATTTCAGCTTACGTAGTCGTAGAGACTAGGTGCCGTCACGATGGTTCACGGAGGGCGAACCGGGGTCGTAACAAGTTGGTATCAGAGCTCTAGGTTCATAGGAGTCATGAATCACAAGTCAGTTTATTAGAGTCTCGTTGATCGGTACGGAGACGTCTGTACTTATCTACGAGAGGCTATGTAACTGTTAGGAAAATTCTGTTTCGTTTGATTTCCTTGTCGTGCGAGATTTTCGATATCACAATTCTTAACTTCTATCTTCTATTCTCTCACAGATGGTAAGGACACGTGCTACTCGAGATGACCAGGCACCCGCGCCACCTACTGGAGCCGTCAGAGGCCGGGGTCGGGGTAGAGGCCGAGGACGCGCTCGTGGTGCGGCCAGAGCACGCGCGAGAGTTGCCGCCGAGGTACCACTAGCAGTACCAGCAGGAGTCCAGACACCTGATGCTTCTGCCACTACTACTCCAGCACTCCAGGAGACCTTAGCACAGTTCATGACTATGTACACCACTCTAGCTCAGGCAGGGTTGCTTCCCCTCACTGCAACTACATTCCAGGCTAGGGGAGGAGCACAGACTCCCGCCGCCCGTACTCCTGAGCAGCGAGTGCATATTGATCAGGTCCCAGAGGCTATTCCTGTACAGCCGGTAGCCCCAGCTCAGCCCGAGGAGAGGGCAGCAGCTTCAGAAGAGGAGCAGAAGAGGATTGAGAGGTTCAAGAAGTATCAGACTCCGACTTTAAGCGGACTAGCCTCAGAGGATGCCCTTGGATTTCTTGAGGAATGCTACCGCATCCTCTGTTCTATGGGCATATCAGGATCGAGCGGGGTTTATTTCACTACCTTCCAGCTTCGAGGGGCCGCCTATCAGTGATGGCGTGCTTATGAGTTAGACTATCCGGATGAGGCAGCTTCCCTAACTTGGACTCAGTTTTTAGATATGTTCCTGAGAGAGTATGTTCCTCAGAGCCTCAGGGATGCATGGCGCGCAGAATTTGAGCATTTGCGCCAGGGTACTATGATTGTCTCAGAGTATGCTGTATGTTTCACCAGCTTGGCTAGACATGTACCAGCCTTGGTTTCTACTGTTCACGAGAGGGTTCGCCGGTTTATTGAGGGGCTTATTCCCAGCATCAGGTCTAGCATGGCTCGTGAGTTGGAGATTGATATTCATTATCGGCAGGTGGTGAGCATTGCTAGGAGGATTGAGGGTATGCATGCTAGGGATAGAGAGGATAGGGAGGCCAAGAGGTCTCGAGAGTTGGGCCATTATTCTGGTGTCCGTGCCCCAGCTGCAGGTCGGCATGGTAGAGGTTTTGTGGGTCAGCCAGCTCAGTATGTATCTCAAACTTTACACAGTGTTTCAGGTGTTCAGGGGTCTTAGAGTACCCGTACCACGCAGTTCCCACTGCCACGTCAGGCACGAGGTTGTTTTGAGTGTGGTGACACACCCTACGTGGCGAGGTATTGCCCTAGACTGGGGAGGAGTGCACCTCCACAAACTTCTCAGCCACAGCGTGCGCCGCAGAGTTTCCAGGCTATGATTCCAGCACCAGTTACTACCCTTCCTGCCCGTACCGAGGATGTCGCCTCCGATTCTGTCATCGCAGGTATTACCCTTATCCGTCGTAAAGATGCATTGGTTCTATTTTATCCAGGCCCCACCTATTCTTATGTGTTTTCTTATTTTGCCCCGCCTTTGGGTGTGTCTCGGGATTCTTTGAGTTCTCCTATTTATGTTTCTACTCCTGTTGGAGATTCTCTTGCTGTGGACCGCGTTTATCGGTCATGTTTGATTGCTCTTAGTGGTTTTGAGACCAGAGCCGATTTGTTATCGCTCAGCATGGTAGACTTTGATATTATTCTGGGCATGGGTTGGTTGTCGCTCCAGTATGCTATTCTTGATTGTCACGCCAAAGTCGTGACGTTGGCTAGGCCAGGTGTACTGCGAGTAGAGTGGAGGGGGTACTTTAGATCATACTTCCAGTAGAGTTATTTCATTCCTTAAGGCTCAGCATATGGTTGAGAAGGGGTGCGACGCGTATCTAGCTTATGTGAGAGATGTCAGTATTGATACCTCTACAGTTGATTGAGCCCCAGTTTTGATATTGCCTACTAGTTCGGGGTCTTATACTGTCTATTTTGATGCCTAGAGAGTTGGCCTTGGAGCGGTATTGATGCAGGATGGTAGGGTGATTGCCTACGCGTCCAGACAGTTGAAGATACATGAGAAGAACTATCCTGTCCATGATCTTGAGTTAGCTGCTATTGTTCACGCCTTGGAGATCTGGCCTGATTATTGTACGGCGTGCCTTGTGAGATTTATACTGATCACCGGAGTTTGCAGTATTTGTTCAAGAAGAAGGACCTTAAATTGCATCAGAGGAGATGGCTAGAGCTGCTGAAGGATTATGACATCGCTATCTTGTATCACCTGGGCAAGGCCAATGTGGTGGCCGATGCTTTGAGCCGCCGGGCAGAGAGTTTGGGGAGTTTGGCTTATCTACCAGCAGCAGAGAGGCCTATGGCGATGGATGTTCAGGCCTTAGCCATCCAGTTGTGAGATTGGATCTTTCGGAACCCAGTCGGGTTCTAGCTTGCGTGATCTCTCGGTCTTCCTTGTTTGACCGTATCCGGGAGCGTCAGTTTGATGACCCTCATTTGCTTGTCCTCAAGGACAAAGTGTTGCATGGCAATGCTCAAGATGTGACTATTGGTGATGACGGAGTATTGAGGATGCAGGGTCAAGTTTGTGTACCCAATGTTGATGGGCTTCGGGAGTTGATTCTAGAGGAGGCCTATAGTTCACGATATTCCATTCATCTGGGTGCCACAAAGATGTATCAGGATTTGAGCCAGCACTACTGGTGGAGGCGGATGAAGAAAGATATAGTTGGGTTTGTAGCTCGGTGCCTTAATTGTCAGCAGGTGAATTATGAGCACCAGAGACCAGGTGGATTGCTTCAGCAGATAGTGATTCCGGAGTGGAAGTAGGAGCGGATCACCATGGACTTGGTATCTGGGCTCCCACAGACTTTGAGGAAGTTCGATGCCATTTGGGTTATTGTGGATCGGCTGACCAAGTCCGCGCATTTCATCCCTGTGTGTACTACCTATTCCTCGAAGCGGTTGGCGGAGATTTATATCCGGGAGATTGTCCGTCTGCATGGTATTCCACTTTCCATCATTTCAGACAGAGATACTCAGTTCACATCGTGATTCTGGAGAGCCGTACAGCGGGAGTTGGGTACTCGGGTGGAGTTGAGCACATCATTTTACCCTCAGACGGACGGACAGTCCGAGCGCACTATTCAGATTCTTGAGGATATGCCCGTGCGTGTGTGATTGAGTTTGGAGGTTCTTGGGATCAGTTCTTGCCATTGGCGGAGTTTGCCTACAACAACATCTATCAGTCCAGCATTTAGATGGCACCGTATGAGGCTTTATATGGTAGGCGGTGTAGATCTCCGGTGGGTTGGTTCGAGCCGGGTGAGACTAGATTATTGGGCACAGACTTGGTACAAGATGCCTTGGAGAAGGTTAAGGTGATTTAGGATAGACTCCGTACAACCCAGTCCAGACAGAAAAGTTATGCGGACCGGAAGGTTCGTGATGTTTCCTACATGGTTGGAGAGCGGGTTCTGCTTCGGGTTTCTCCTATGAAGGGAATTATGAGATTTGGGAAGAAAGGGAAGCTGAGTCCAAGGTTTATTGGCCCTTTTGAGATATAGAGGCGTGTTGGGGAGGTTGCTTACGAGCTTGCCTTACCTCCCAGCTTGGCAGGAGTTCATCCAGTATTTCATGTTTTGATGCTCCGGAGGAATCACGGTGACCCATCGCACGTGTTGGATTTCAGTTCAGTCCAGCTGGACAAGGATCTATCTTATGTTGAGGAGCCAGTGGCAATACTGGACAGGCAGGTTAGAAAGCTGAGGTCAAAGAACATTGCATCAGTGAAAGTTCAGTGGCGGGGTCAGTCGGTCGAGGAGGCGACCTGGGAGACCGAGCAGGATATGCGCAGCCATTACCCTCATCTTTTCACTACTTCAGGTATGTCTTTGTACTCGTTCGAGGACAAACGAATGTTTAAGTGTGGGAGGATGTAACGATCCGGCCGGTCGTTTTTAGAATTTACGCCCCGATCCCCTATTAACCGCTTTCCCCAAGTTTATTTCCACTATTTTGATTTGCCAGGATGTTCGGTTTGGAGTTTCGGAGAATTTTGGGACACTTAGTCCCCAAAAGAGAGCTTAAGTCTTGGAAATTTGACCATAGTCGGAACAGTGTGAAGACGGCCTCGGAATTGAAATCCGATGGTTCCGTTAGCTCCATTGGGTGATTTCGGGCTTAGGGGCGTGGTCGGATTGTGTTTTGGAGGTCCGTAGCTAATTTAGGCTTGAAATGCCGAAAGTTGAATTTTTGAAGTTTCCGGTTCGATAGTGAGATTTTGATCCGAGGGTCGGAATGGAATTCTGAGAGTTACAGTAGTTTTTATGTCATTTGGGACGTGTGTGCAAAATTTCAGGTCATTCAGATGGGGTTTGGTAGGGTTTTTGATCAAAAGCGGAATTCGGAAGATTTTAGAAACTTAGGCTTGAATCCGATGTGTTTTGGTTGATTTGATGTTGTTTGAAGTGTTTTGAAGATTGGCACAAGTTTGAATAAGGTTTTAGGATATGTTGATGCCTTTGGTTGAGGTCTCAGGGGCCTCGGGGGGTGTTTCGGATGCTCAACGGATCATTTTAAGTTGTTAAAAAGTTGCAAATTTTGTTCAGCTATTGCAGAGGAATTTTACCTTTCGCTTTCGCGATGGGAGCTGTGCGTTCGCGAAGGGCTAAGGATCTGGTGCCTCGCGATCGCAGGATAGGTGTCGTGTTCGCATAGAAAGAATCGAGAGGCTGAGCTTCAGTGGAATTTACTCATCGCGTTTGGACGGATTGAACGCATTCGCGAAGCTTCGTCTGGCTAAAGCATCGCGTTCGCGAGTGCCTTGTCGCATTCGCGTAAGAGGTTTTTGGTCTAAGTCAGTTTTGTGCTTCGCGAACGCGAGGCTTTGACCGCGTTCGCGAAGAAGGATTTAAATGCCTGGGCAGAATGTTTTAAAAGGTCTATTTCACGAATTTTAGCCTAGGTTCCTCCATTGTTAGGCGATTTTGAAGCTTTTTGAAGAGGGTTGAAGAGGGATTCAAGGGGAATCACTTGGAGGTAACATTTTTGACTTCATAACTCGTTTTTATGTGATTAAAGACCTGATTAGTGGTGGAAAACTTGGGAAAAATGGGTAATTAGGGCTTGAGTTTAAGAGACCAAAAAAGGGGTATTTGAGGGGTCAATTGAACTCCAATTTCAGTGTTCTTGTTATACATAGACTCGTGAGAGTATGAGGATTCCGAAAACGTAAATTTTACCCGATTCCGAGATGTGGGCCTGAGGGGCATTTTGGTCATTTTACCTAATTTCGCGTATTAGCTTAGAATTTAATTATAGAATGAGTTACTTGAAGTGTTATTTACGATATGCAATTGAATTGAATAGATTGGGCCATTTGGAGTCGAGTACTCGTGGCAAAGACATGGTATCGGGTTGATTTGAGCTTGTTCGAGGTAAGTGGCTTGCCTAACCTTGTGTGGGGGACTTTTCCCTTAGGATTTGGTATATTTGATATTTGAAATACCTCGTACGCGAGGTGACGAGCATGTACTTGTGCTAATTGCTAAAAATCCATTTTCATTAAGTAATTAAAACTGTGTTTCCTTTTTTTTTTTCTGTCATTACTACTTGAAATTTAAGCTTGTTGTTAGCTTAGGAAAGCATGTCTAAATGACTTAATTGCCTATTTGCTCAGATTGCCTTATTTGAATTATGTGCAGCATGCTAGGTTAGAAATACTTGTTTCGCCTTGATATGAAGTTGACAATTTATGACTATTCTTCGTGTTGCTGCTGTACGTTTACATTAGGACTACGGATGTGGGATTCCGGTAGATCCCCCCCCCCTCTTGTTTGTTTATTTGGGACTACGGATGTGATATTTCGGTAGATCTCCCTTGTTTGATTATTTGGGACTATGGATGTGGGATTCCGGTAGACCCCCCTGCACAGTTATATGGAACTACGGGAATGCACCCGGTAGATTTCCCCAGTACTGGGTATTTATATTTGGGACTACGGAT